>NW_009913162.1:0-10962 GCF_000696875.1 Nestor notabilis | reverse complement strand
TCCTGCTTCTTGTGCCAAGGTCAGGAATGGAAATATTAATAATAATTCTCCATGAAATATCAATTCAAATATTTTCATGAAGTCGAGGAAAATCAGATCTGTCAGAGTTCCTTTGAGAAAATCTATTGATTTTCTTTTGATAAGAAAAAAATCTATGCTCTTATCAATGAAATGTCTTAATAATGATATCATGTTAGCCTAACAAAATCTAAATTAGATACCAAAGAAGTCTCTATGGAAGCCAGCACAAGGATCATTATTCTGTGTTTTAAATCTGACTGATACCCTATTAAAATCTGAAAAATTCCCAATTATCTCCTGTAATATAAAAATACTAATAACCCAAAGGTAAATACACCCTAGATATTATTTTCCAGGCTTTTTGAAATTCATTAAACTGTTCTAAAAGTCAGTATCTCAAGTGTGTTAGTACTGGGTTGGACTTCCAGTTTCTGAGTCCTTGAAAGGCACATTGGTTGATACTTAAGGATTTTCTCAAAGGTAAAAAGGCAGTGACAGCCTATTTATTTTCTATTTTTTTTTTCCTGGTAGAACTCAGATGTTCACCTATTTACTTGCCTTCAGGAAAAAGGTCTTAAAATTAAAACCAAATATTGTTAAATTTTATAGAGGTGTGTGAGTGTCAGATGCAGCTAGGCACACACAGAACTTTTGAGGGGCTAGGGAAAAAGGCATTTTACAAATAATTAAATATCATGCTGAGACTTGACATCATATTGAATTTTCACAAGAAAAGTAATTTCACAAAGTGATTGTTGCTCAGAGATTATGTAAGTAGTCTGTACTATTGCGAACGTACTGAAATAAAAGTACATCCACTGAGATTATGATGGATGAAAGAATTACACATATTGTGTATTTAACTCTGTCCTAGTTCAGCCTCCTGGTATGAAATCAATGTTCCATATGTCAATTCAAGACTGAAGCATGGATGATGTGTACATGGATGTGTGTAAAGATTTAAAGAGCCCTAAGGCAACACTGAAACACTGTAGGAAGCAACTGAATGGATTGGAAAGGTCTCTGACTTGGGTGACAGTTTGAGATGGGAGGTTTGTGTTTTGGGGTAGACCCTGGGAAGCACCTTGAGGGTTAAATAACAGTCCTGGCAAAGACCTCTTTCTTGGTGAGACAAGCACAACCACTTATTCTGGTTGAAGAAGTTGTTGCAGGTGTCCTGCCCTTTGGCAATGTGCAGATTAAGCTACTGGTGCTGGGCCCTTGATGTAAAGCTACACCAATGATTATTCAGATAGAAGAGCCATTGCTGAATGCCACTGTCTGACAAAGCAATACTTCTTGAAGCCAGCTGGTTACACCTGAGTTTAGTGTTTGCAGGAGCTGTTTACTTGTGGCTGACGTTCATAGTACAACATTTCAAAGGTGTAGGCAGTAGCTAATAAAAAATCATCTTTATTCTCTGCGTAGAAATATTGTTGTTACAGAGTGCTCAGACTAGTACCCTTTTTTAAACACTTTCTATAACACTTTTTCAGTAAGAAGTCTTTCACCCTGAAACAATATCCAGAGTCCACATTCATTAACCTTCCAAGCATGCCACAAGGCTCATCCTTTCATCCCACAGGGATGTGGGAAGATTGAAAGCTACTGGATTAAAAGGAACTTCACTTGAGCAAGCAGTGTTTCTATTTCTGAAAAATATCCAGGAGAGCTTACTTATACTTAATTGCATTTTCTTGAAATTTCGATTTTTGTGTTATTTTAATTTGTGAAACAGCATCTATAGCACTGTCTGATACTTTAAAAATGTACAGAGATGCCACATACTCTGAGTTATAGTTCATGGAGGCGTGGAATTGGTGGTATTTTACTTATCTGCACACATGCACCATTATGTGTTCGTGTCTTTAAGCTCTCAGATAACAAAGTTTTACTCTCCTTCAAAGAAGGAGGCACCTTAGAATACCCAACATTTTAGTGTATTACTTCCCACACTGCTTTCCATGACATTCTGATCAGTTATTCCTTCTCCTGTGTTCATGTTTAAGCATATCCCCTTTCAAATTACCAGAGAATCTCCCTAAAAGAAACATGGTTGTTTCAACAGTTGCTGCCTACACCACTAAAAAATTATACAATGAACATCAGCCAAAAGCTAGAGAGCAATTCCGCAATGCTTTGGGCCCAGCAACCGCACAAAAGAGTAAAGGATAGAAACCCCCAAAGCTCATACTTCAGAGGACATTCCCACCATGTAGCAATAATGACTCACAGTGAAGCAAAAACCATCTGTTCATCTGGACACAGATACTGCTTGTCAGTTAGCAAGAAACATTTCCACTGAGAATCTCACTGCAGTGTTAATCTCCCTGCATAGACAAACTTTGTGTTTCAGATCTTCTGGTCCGTAAGTTGGAAACACTGCAGCTTCTTTTCACCCTGCTTTGTCTGTTTTATCTTTTCTGAAAACAGAGTGGTCAGGCAAGGAACTGCCTGTGTGGCTGTATCTATCTTAACAGCTTGGCTACGACCATGAGGTCTCCGTGTCAACTCATGAGTCTAGCACTTCTCATCAAAACCCAAGTACTCAAACAAAGTGACACAGAGCATCCCCAGTCTCAGCTGGTGGCAGTGTTGTGCTCGTGGGGCCCTTCTGCAGCAGTGCTTTCCCCTCCTCTTTTCCATTCCCACAGATACATGACTTGGCCAAATTGGGACCCTTCTTAATCCTGGGGAACTGCCATGTTACATCCTGCTCCCTAAAGACATTCCTGACATTAGCTATTGGTGAAACTCGGAAAAGTGCGGTCATAATTAATATGTTATATCTTGAAATAGTTAGTGGCAGAAACATACTCTGTAAAGGGACCAATCAGCCCTAATTAAAGTCGTGTTTAAGTAATCTTTTTGAGATGAGGACTATCATTTAGCATGTGTTCTTGCCACATGTAGTCCAATGGGATTTAGCATTTCTGTTGCATTTAGGTGTTACCACAACATAAACAATGATAATAATAACTACAGAAGTATAAATCTCATTTTTTCTCCTACTATGACTGCTTCTGTACACATCATATTTCAATTTGCTTGACTATTACTCAGTTTGGGTTACCACTATGTAAATGTTTAGCAGCTCACATGTGCTAAATGTGAGGGTGGGTGGCTAATTCTTTTCATATGTGTAATGTTCTGGATCAAATTATTTCCACATTCGTTTTTATGGATTACATTTCAGGTGGACAAGACCCAAAAAATCAGATGAGCTCTTAAAGATCTGGCTGCACTGAAGACATTCTTAAGAATGACATTTCAAAAGAATGAGAAAGCATTTCTTAGTTGTATTAAAATTAGATTTACAACACATAGACACAATTATCTCAAAGGGCCATCAGCATTCTATAAAACAAAAGTGTGATTTCATATTAAATCAGATGATGCTAAAAAGATCAGCTGGTTAAAAATTTTCTCTCTTAAGTTAAATTAACAAGCAACGTATTTGTTTCAAAGGACACTACTTTTGATTTCTAGCATGCGTATAAATTCCATGATTTCCAAATGAATGCCAAATGAGATTAAAAAAAAAAAAAATCCCCACATGAATAAATTTCATAAACTGCAAGAGAATGGAAAAGATCTAGAGAGAATGATTTTGGCTTTTGTGCATGCATATTAACTGTTTGCCCCTTCAAAATAGCAAGTTGCCTGCAGCGTTTAACTCAAAAAGTGCTTATTTAAAGCAAAACATCTTTATTTGGCAAAAATCTTCTTGGACATTTTCTAAAAAATGTCTACAGATTTTCAAGGGAGAAGGATTAGATACAAATGGCAGATAAAAAAGACAGAGAACACCATGTAATTAAAAAATAATAATAGACGATTCTTGCGCTGGGTAAAAATCATACAGCATACACCTCCAAAGAAGACAGGCAAGCTTTGCTGGAGAAATCTTGAAGGAAGCTGCCTATCTCTTGGGGATGGGAAAAAAAAAAAAAAAGAAAATTGCAGAGGGGGGAAAGCTTTCAAAGGCTTGTGAAATTGTCGGCAGGAAATGAAATGACCACCACAGATAAGAACTCCATCAGGTTGTAAATGTATAGGAATAGGGTTAACGCTTTGGTTGTTATTCAAAAGCAAATGAAAGATGAGCTTATGATAACAAACTTGGATTAGGACTCAGAAGATCCGAGTTCATTTCTCGGCTCTGCCATAATCTCCCTTTGTGATTTTGGGCCAAAGCTTACATTTGGCATAGACTGAAGAAAGGAAGTATATGCTTTTTGTATAGTTTGGGAACTGAAACCCAGAGATAATACTGGCCAAGGATTCACACCACTTTATAGGCATTTATATTCCCAAGAAATTTCACAGCAGAGAAAGACGACTGAGAGTTGAGAGGTATCTTTGTGGGTCTGATCCTCCGATCACACCTGTGTTTCTGTTTCCTCATTACAGCATTTGGATAGTAAATCCTTTCTCCTGCACTTTGAACAAAGGCTGGGGTTTGTTGTTTGTTTTGGGTTTTTTTGTTGGTTTGGGGATTTTTTGTGGGTTTCTGTTTGTTTGTTTGTTTGTTTGGGTTTTGTTTTGTTTTGTTTTTTTTTCCTTACCAGCCTGGAATATGAACTCTTAGGAAAAATACTCTTTTTACGTAGTTATTTATGTTTCTTACAACTGTGCAATCTCATAGCGAGGATCCAAGACGCTTCCATGAATCAAGAAGTAACCAGTTATTATGTGAGTATATACGTATAAATATATACCTATTCATCTCAGACACCTACAGAGTAAATATCTTTATTTTATTATTGCTACTATCCTAGTGCACAATAGCAATAACAATGATAATGTGAGTATATTGATGGGGTCCGTCTTGGGGCTTACACAGCAAATAGTAATTTCCCTGATTTCCCACACACCAGGCTGAGTTCTGACACCGACTGGGACTAAACCCAAAACACTTCAGTGGAAACTCAAGATTACTTCATAGTAGTCACTTGCTTTTCATTTCCTTTTCCCTGCTGATCTTCCAAAGCTACCAGTGTTACGCTGATGTGAATGAGATCTGAATCCTGCCCACTGGCAACAGTTACTGAAAACAGGAAATGGGATATTTCAAATAACAATAGGTGGGAACAGTGAGTAAAGGTTCACTATGTAGTAACGGTGCTGACTCTTTAATGACTATGTTTATTTCCTTGTGTCCCAAAGAAGGCCACAGTTCATTTTGCTCTCAAATACATATGTATTGACACACTTACGTATCAGACACTGTAACTAATTTTGCAGCTTGTATTACTGAGGGGGGGTGTGCGGAATCACTGACTCCCAGTTGTCATAACGAGGGACACAATTAGATCACTCTCCTGAGCTGTGGCACCAAATGAACAAGTCAAATTGCAAGAGCCAAAAGGTTCACCCCTTATCCTGTTAAGAAGAATGCTCCACGCTGCTGCAGGAACAGTTAGGGAGGTTTTTTCTCTCCCATACACCACAGAAAGGGGTACTGTGACATGAGAGAAACCCTTTACGAAGCTTACAACCCACATAATGCACTTCAGATAAAGTTAGAGCAGAGATGTTACAAGTTCGAAAAGATATCCTGGGCCATGCGGTTCATTCCAAGCAAAGGTCTGCCGTTCTTGGCTGAGGTTTCCACACAACTCCTTGTCTAGTCTTGACATGACTAATTTCCAGAAAAGGCAGTTTCACAAGCACTCTGAGCAAGCCAGCCCTATGTCTAATTGGCATCACTGCTTAAGAAATACTTCTGTGCATTCTTCTATGAAAGTTCACAGTTACAATCTAATTCTATATACTTTTACTAAGCCTCACAAGCCACCAGTGAGACAGTCCAGCTATTTTTAACAATCATCAGTCCTCCAGTCTCTCACTGCACAAAATGACTGGTTCATGTTGGGTTCTTTTTCTCACACCTTCCAAAATTGGTCTGAATTAAGTTTCCCAGCTTAATGCACTGTTAAATAATGGTCACTAATTAGCAATGGCAAAAAGGAAGAAATGGTCATATGAAAATGATAAAATGCCCAGTGACGCATGTTTCTGGGGGGGTTGGTTTTCTTGGTTTGTTTTTTTTTTTTTTTTTTCTTAGCTCAAGCTGCATTTTTTCACCATTAATCAAGCAATTTCTGCTCCTCCACCTGGGGAAGCTGTCACTAAATTTCCTAAATGGCATCAGACAAGTCCCAGTTGCTCATATTTGCTGCTTCTTATAAAGATGCTTACCCTAATCCACATCTTTGCTAAAGGCACTTTGCAAAGAAACTGAGCTTTTTTTTTTGTAAATTAATTAATCAAATTTAGAAATAATAGAAAGAAAGTTGGGTTGGGGATTTTTTTATTTTTTTTTTTTTTTTAATAGAAATCCAGGTCTTCTAAATCATGGAAGATTTTATGCACTGCTAGAAAAATAGTCATCCTAAAGTTCAGATACCCAGAAATGAAAACTTAACTTTTCAAAGTGCAATTTTATTCACCCTGTATAGGACAAGTGATTTTAAATACTTAAAACATCCGTATGTGATTATTTGCTGTATTAGAAACCACAAAATACCTATTCAATTAGGACTTGTAACTTCTAATAATACTCTTGTATACTATTAAGTGGACTGTTCAGCTGAGCCTTTTGTGGAAATAAGGTCTTTTTGCTAATACAGTAACCCAAAAAAAGCTTAAAGTTAATATATGTTTTGTTCATAAATATATCTAGTAGCTAAGCATCAAGGAGGGAAAAGACCTGTTTAAAGCAGAAAGCCAACACCACAGTACATGAGAAAACAGGTATAATCAACTGGTTGCAAATAGGTTGGGAATTAGAAAACAGTCTCTTATAATTACAGCACCGAGAAACAGAGTCACCTTTCCAGTGCCAGCTATGGATATGGAAAATGTAATTGCCTTCAAGGTGAGGAGGGCACACAGACCTAAGGAAGACATTCTACAGTACTGGCTGGAAAAGGTTGGTCTGTTGATACATTTTGTTCTAATGCCATTTCTGAGTGCTAATGGGGAATCACAGACCAGTTGCCAGAGTGCTACCTTCTCACCACCTGTTTAGGCACGTCTAGGAGTATCAAAGTGAAAACAGGAGCTTGAAAGCACGAACTCCAGGGTGCTCAGTACCAGGTAAACTGTAGAAATTACACAGCTCTGGGTTTGGTCTGAAGAGGTAAACAAAAAAACAAACCCAAAACAAAATAGAAACCTCTCTTTGACTCAGTGTGGATCATTGATTCATGTTCTGTTCACATTAGGTAATGCCAACAATTTCTTTCCTTACATTCTGGTTGCTTACCAGTATTTGTAGCGCAACACGTCACCTTAGCTAACTATTTTCTACGTCTGCTGAAAAAGTTCAGTTTACATTTACCTAAATTCTTCCTTAGTGTATTTTTGTCATTATGTCTTTTCTAATTCCTTTACCTTTCACTCTGTCCTAGGCTAGCTTGTGGCCCAAAATGTAACTTGCTAATTCTGCCAGACTGACAGATCAGGAATCACCCCACTTGCTTGCCTACTCATAACCGTTCTATTTATATATCCTCAAAGAGCATTTACTTTATCTGTGGTAGAATCACATTGCATGCTAGTTTTCGATTTAGCAACTTACCACCTCGGAAGCAGATAATTTCAAGTAGTGTTCTCTGCCATCCGAGAATGCTTTCATGCAGCTGACACACTCTCTCTCTTTTCCCCCAAATAAAGTCCATTTATCCTAATCAAACCACAAGCTATTGGTTCCTGCCCATTTCATCTAACCTCCCTGCATCTGGATGTGCATGAACCATTTTCCAGAGGTTTTTTCCTCTTCTTACTCTTAGAGCTGCATACAGAGCACGTTAATGTGTCCTCTAAAAATGCATGAATATTCTAAGAACAGAACAGGTGCTCCCCCTGCCTCACGTGGAGCTCAGCCCAACTGGAAAACACCGTCTGTCACCCGCTGTGGCAGGGAGCAGGTTTTCCAGGAACAGTCCACCACCCCTAAGAAAAGCAGTTACTACGGAGAAGTGGTGGAGCATTTAATGTGGCAGTATTGCTTTTCAGACAGAACCTTATTAAAATTAATGAACAAAAAAAAAAAATAAAGCACACAGGCCTTTTTTTCTCTGCTTATGTTTGTAAATCAGCGGCCTTACAGGGGTAAATTGGCTGATTATCCTAAATTGTGGACAGCCCTTCCTAAAAGTCATTGTGCAACTCTGCAGGCAGAGCACTGACATTTGGCGTAATCCTACATAATTTGTACTAATTTTTGCTACTTTTATGAATGACCTAGATCACACAGCATTAAAACCACACCAAACATTTGCATAATGGGAAGTAAATGTGTGACTACCTCTATGCCATGACAGGCACATATACTGAATTAGCTGTATGGCTGCCACGATAAATTTATCCAAGGAACTCAAGAGCTGTATTCCTTCCCTACCCATCAGCATTGCCCATTCAGTGCGCATCCTTCAGCATCCTTCACCACTATTACATGTGAAGAGGCCTCTGCTCTACATCAGATGGTCTCTGTCTCTAGCTGGCACATCCAAGTAAAGTTGCGCAATCCCAAGGGACTGACAGATTTTGGTTGGGGTTTTGTTAAGTTAGAACATGTTTTCATTTAAGGTTTCCAAGGTAAATTCCACACTGGCATGATTCAAAAAATCCCAGTTCTATAAAATGAATATTTGAAACTTTACAACCATGTATAGCTTGAAGAAGGTCATTAAGGAGTAAATTATATCTTCAATTATCTCCACTAGTTCATTCTTTCATTTTGGAGCCTACTAAAATTTGTCCTAATGTTTATTATCCTCTGTAGACTACAATAAAGTCCCTTCAACTCACACCAACCACCATCAGTTCGTTCCACCTGCCTGCTACAAGTGCCAGTATAGTTTCCTTTCAGCTTGTGTTCCATGGAATAGTCTTCTAAACTGCAGCATCTTACTGACTCACCATTTTCTTTTAATTCCTGATTAAAAACATGCTGGGTAAAAACACTATGTCTGCTTACTTCACATTACAGTCTTACCCATTTTTTCTTATCTGGGATTGAGTTTTAGTTCTAACGATATTTTTTGTTATTTGAGATTAAAATTTGTTATTACAGTTGTAACCTAGAACTAACGCGACCAGTGGCACTTACGTCGATTTTCTTTTAAATGCCCATTGATAACAGCCTAATCAAAGCCAACATTTAATCAGGATACAATTTAAACAGCTTTTACCGCACCACAGTCACATCTGTGCCAGTTTTCTTTGACTTGGGTTTGTTTTTTCCTACAGCAATAATCTTCATCCTGCTCAACCCACCACAGACTGGCAGAAGCCAGTCAACTACTTGTCAACTACGAATGTGTTTTAGTAAAGGACCTTCTTTTTTCTTTCTAACATCGCATCTCCATCAGTCTACATCTGTTATCCCCAGTTGTCCTTCACCAGGAGATACTGCCTGTCTGAGGATAACCATACAAAACAAGATCCTTATGCTTCAAACCCCACCTGGACACAGGAAATCTCACCCAGTCTCTGACAATCCCAGATTTCTCTTTCATGAAACACGGCTAAAAAGGGGCAGGTGTAAAACAGTGAGTGGACAGTCATGTTCACTGATGCTGTGGTTGAAAATAAAATCTTCAAAGAGAGAGCGGGTCAATTAAACAAACACTAAGGATTTCCAGAGCTATGTTACCAGGTTATATTTGACTGGAGCCCACAGCATTTCAGGCCACAAAATATTTAACTCCACAGAACTAAAAATAGGCTCAAGTAAGGTGTATAATTTATCTGCTTAAGAGGGACTTTATTTTTTTCTCTGCACTTTTCTTTGGAGGATCTAGTTTTGGCCACAAGCAGACACGAATCGTTCTGCACTGTCTGCTATCCGCAAGGCAATTTTGGACTCGTATTTATGTGTTTGGCCACATGAAGCCAAGTAAAGAATTACTGACTAAACCAAGGGAGCTTAGTTCTCTGGATTTAGATGTTCCCAGTCTTCAGCACTGGCTTATTTTTCTAAACATAAAATCACACTCTAATTGACCTTAGTTTTGATTTGTTGCTTTTTTTTTTTTTTTTTTTTTATATATAGACACAGGAAAACCCAAGCATGAACATCAGTTGTTTGTTTATGGAATCACCATATTAATAGTTTATGAGGGGCTAGGGGATGCAAAGTTAGACTGACATTTTCACACCGGCACTGACTAGCTCACAGAAGACAGCAGGCAGAAGAAACACACATTAAATACTACAGTTACCATCTGTAGGTAAATAGCAACAGATACAGAGAAAAAGCAGTGAAACGGAAATAATAGAGATTATGATGGAAACATCAGCAGAAAATTATAACTTCTTTAATAAAAGAAATACATTAGGAGTGTTTGTTCCATGTGCTGGACATTCCTTTGGAAAGCTAACACCCACAATTTTTTAAATTATATTAAGACATCTGTATCATCAGTAGGTCTGGTCTTAAAAAAGCTGGTGCTAAAAGACACACAAATAAATATGCATCCTCAGGTGGAAACAGGCATGAAACCGTGAGCTCTTCCTCTACCAGTACTGCCTGATGGCGTAGGCCAGGTGTATGCTTGCCACAGCGCCCATCCCCAGGGCAGCTGCATTGCCCCAGCCTGAGGAGGGAACCTTTCTCTACCATGGTCATCCTGTTCTGCTTTGAGATCCAGCTACAACACTGAAGCACCACTGAGGGCCTCAGCTGTCACTCGGGGGCCAAAGCAAGTAACTTTCTAGCCCTCCTGCTCATTGTGCAAACAGAACCCAGGAGATCTATCGCATATATGGGCTTTACATTGAAGCCTTATGGGGAAGGTGCCATGGGGGTGCTCACGGTGAGACAGGACACCCCAACACGCCGGCCAGGCAACTATGGGGCCAGGCCCGTCCTGCGGCGAGGTTCCTCCGGCCGGAGAGAGCCTCCCCTCCAGGCCCCCCTCACAAAGT
>NW_009913161.1:3220-4260 GCF_000696875.1 Nestor notabilis | reverse complement strand
TGGGATATATGGGATATGGGATAGATGGGATGTGGGATATATGGGATTGGGATATATGGGATATGGGATAGATGGGATGTGGGATATATGGGATGTATGGGATATGGGGTGTGGGATATGGGATATATGGGATATGGGATGTGGGATATACGGGATGTGGGATATGGGATATATGGAATATCTGGGATATATGAAATATATGAGATACATGAGATATATGAGATATATGGGATATGGGATATATGGGGTGTAGGATACGGGATATGTGGGATATGAGGTATGGATATGGGATATGGGATGTATGGAATATCTGGGATATGGGATACGGAGTATGGGATATGGGTATGGGATATTGGATATATGGGACATGGGGTATGGGATATGTGGGATATGGGATATGGGATTTGGGATATGGGATATGGGGTGTGGGATTTGGGATATGGGGTGTGGGATATGGGATATGGGGTGTGGGATATGGGGTATGGGGTGTGGGATATGGGATATGGGGTGTGGGATATGGGGTATGGGGGATAAGGGATGTATGGGGTATGGGACATATGGGACATGGGGTTTGGGATATATGAGGTATGGGATATGGGATTTGGGATATGAGATATATGGGATAAGGGATATATGGGATATGGGATCTGTGGGACATGACGCACGGAGAAGAGCATGTTCTTCTTGTCCTGGTTGACAGCGCGCGGGTCGGGGACAGGATCCGTGTGTTTGATCACCGAGACCGACTCCCCTGCGACCAGTTGGGACCAGTTGGGACCAGTTGGGACCAGTACGGACCAGTATGGACCAGTACGGACCGGTCTGGACCGGTCTGGAGCAGTGCCCCCAGCCCGTACCCGTCAGGATGGACTGGTCTACCCTGAGCGTGGTTGACTTGATGGAGATGATGCGGATGTCGGCCGGGACCTTGTCTCCAACTGGGGGGAACTGGAGCTTAACCAGGAGCTCCCGAGCGCCCCCCATTCCATAACCCACCCCCGCGTATCCAGGGCCTTATCCCATGGGCTATCCCCCCAACG
>NW_009913161.1:2284-3183 GCF_000696875.1 Nestor notabilis | reverse complement strand
CTTCCTGTCGGCCCTATAGACCTTCCCCATCTCCGGCTCGTATTCCTTCAGCGCCTCGATGGCGTTCTCCGCGTTCCGCTCCTGGGAATGCCGTGGGAATGCCATTGGGAATGACGTGGGAATGCCAGTGGGAATGCCGTGGGAATGCAGTGGGAATGACATTGGGAATGATGTGGGAATGACATTGGGAATGACATTGGAATGCCGTGGGAATGACATTGGGAATGCCATGGGAATGACATGGGAATGACATTGGGAATGACGTGGGAATGCAGTGGGAATGACATTGGGAATGACATGGGAATGACATTGGGAACGATGTGGGAATGACATTGGGAATGCCATTGGGAATGCTATGGGAATGCCATCGGGAATGACATGGGAATGCCATTGGGAATGCCGTGGGAGACACCCAAGGGGCAATGGGGACATGGGGGATGCTGTGTCCCATGTCCCGTGTTCCATGTCCATATCCCATATCCCGTGTCCATGTCCCACATCCCGTGTCCGTGTCCCACATCCCGTGTCCGTGTCCCACATCCCATTCCATGTCCATATCCCATATCCCGTGCCCTTTACCTGCCACACCCCCACCACGGCGTTGGCCACCAGGATGAGGAGGATGACGAAGGGCTCCACGAAGGCCGTGATGGTCTCTTCCCCCTCCTCGAACCAGGCCAGAACCTGGGGGGACACCGGGAACTGATCCCAAATCCCAAACCCCGTATCCCATATCCCCCATATACCCCATACCCCATATATCCCATATATCCATATCCCCCATATCCCATATCCCCCATATCCCCCCTTATCTCCCATATCCCATATATCTCATATCCCATACTCTATACCTCATATATCCCACATATCCCATACATACCATATCCCATATATCCCAT
>NW_009913161.1:1125-2248 GCF_000696875.1 Nestor notabilis | reverse complement strand
CATATCCCATATATCTCATATATCCAATATACCCCATATCCCATATCCCATATATCCCATATATCCCATATACCCCATATCCCATATCCCATATATCCCACATCCCATACCCCATATATCTCATATCCCGTACTCCATACCCCATATATCCCACATATCCCATATCCCATATATCCCACATCCCATATATCCCATATACCCCATATATCCCGTATCCCATATACACCATATCCCATACCCTATATATCCCACACCCCATATTCCAAACCCCATATCCCATATATCCCATATATCCCACACCCCATATTCCATATATCCCATATACCCCATATCCCATATATCCCATATCCCACACCCCATATCCCCCATATCCCGTATCCCCCACCCCATATCCAATATCCCATATCCCCCATATCCCATATCCATATCCCATATCCCCCATATCCCATATCCATATCCATATCCCATATCCCACAGCGTCCCCCCCTCTCCACGTCCCTCATCCCACCCCAGCAGCTGGTGGACACTTGAGATGTCACCGGATCCCTTATCCCAAGGTCACCACAAGGACACCTCCGGCCCTTCCCCCTCCTCCATACCCCATATCCCGGATCCCATATCCCGGATCCCGGATCCCGCTGTCCCCTATGGAGACACTCACAAAGGAGATGCAGGCGGCCAGCAGCAGGATCCTCACCAGCAGGTCCTCAAACTGCTCCACCACCAGCTCCCAGATGGATTTGCCTTGGAGGGGACATTGGGAATGCCATTGGGAATGCCGTTGGGATCAGCCCGGGACATGAGGGGCAGCACAAGACACTCACCCTCCTCGGCCGGGAGCTCTGTGGGGTGGAAACAGGGGGGTCAGTGGGGGCACCCCCGTGTCCCGGAGCTCCGTGGGACCGTATCCCACATCCCAGATCCCGTTCCCTGCATCCCACACCCTAGATCCATACCCCATTCCCCATATCCCATATCCCCCATACCCCCCCATATCTCCCATATCCCATATATCTCATATCCCATACTCTATACCTCATATATCCCACATATCCCATACATCCCATATCCCATATATCCCATATATCCATATCCCATATCCCATATACCCCATATCCCATAT
>NW_009913161.1:561-898 GCF_000696875.1 Nestor notabilis | reverse complement strand
CCCCATCCCCCCCATCCCATTCCCTATATCCACTATACCCCATACATCCCCTATCCCATTCCCTATATCCCATTCCCATCCCCCCAATCCCGCGGGATCCCTGCTCCTCACCGTTGTGTCCGTACTTCTCCAGGCTCCTTTTCACCTGCTCCGGGGACAGCCCCGTGCTCTCGGTCACCCCGAAATAGGCCAAACACTCCTCGATGCTCTTGGCGTGAGCGTTCTCCATGGCGCCCCACGGCCCCTATGGCCCCTATAGACCCTATAGACCCCTATAGCCCCTAGAGACCCTATAGACCCTATAGCCTCTAGAGCCCCCATTAACCCCTATAGACTC
>NW_009913161.1:0-212 GCF_000696875.1 Nestor notabilis | reverse complement strand
AGACCCCTAGACCCCCTAGAGACCCTAGAGCCCCTAGAGCCCCTATAGCTCCCTATAGCCCCTATAGATCCTATAGACCCCTATAGCCCCTAGAGACCCTATAGCCCCTATAGATCTCTATAGCCCCTATAGACCTCTATAGCCCCCATAGACCTCTATAGCCCCTATAGATCGCTATAGCCCCTATAGACCCCTCCAACCACCGCAAGGGG
>NW_009913160.1:4772-9096 GCF_000696875.1 Nestor notabilis | reverse complement strand
TATTCTATGATTCTATGATTCTATGAATCAGTGTAAAGGCAGGAGCGATATTCCTTGACTGCTTCTATTCCAAGACGATCGTCGTGACGACTATGGGGTGGCAATGAGCAGAGTTAATTGAATACCTGGAACATAACTAAAATGCATTGATTAAATACAAACACCTATCTTTGCAATGTAGCATGGCTGATGAAGTGAAGGACTCCCAGAAATGGCTTCCTGAAATTGAACACTGAAATAGTGATTAGCTTGTTCTTAAAGCTGATCTTCGGAAGTCCTGTACCATTCTTTGAATAAGAACTCTAAAGCTGCTTTCTTCTTTAATTACTGAGACAGCATACTAAAAGCCATATATGAATGGACTATAATCAGATTGGTTGTGGCGCACATGCACACTTCTGCTACTAGTTTTTTGAGTTAAAGACACCCAAACCTGATTTCTGCATATCTATCTCCGTTGAATGCAGCTGATGGCAGAATTTGATTGAGAATTAATTGCAGGGTATTTTTACAAAAGTAAGCAAAGCAGTAAATGATTCAAGTAAATTCAGTAAATTCAAAATTACAATTTAATTGTGTAAAGCACTGAAGAAATGCAAAGAAGGGACAGTCCTGTCTGCAGAGAGCTTCCATTTTATATTTATGCCAGCATTTCTGTTATAGTTATATACATACCATTTAAACCTTTTTCTATTACATAAACAACAAATGCAGTAGAAATAAATATGCTGCCTAATTTTTAAATTTTCTGTTTAAAAGACACCAGCTTCATATCCCACTGAGATTGCCACAATAATTGATGGATCCTTTGTGGAAGTATCTTTGTACCTTGTTAATTAGTAATTTAGAGTCTGAATTTTCTTTTTAAAGCAGCTCCAGCTGGACACTGTAGATCATTGTCTAGAGCACAGCCTGTGCTCAATATAGAAAGTGGCCAAACCACAAACTCTTTGCACCTTGTACACCAAAATCTGGTTACTGGCAAAACTTACACACATAAATAGAGGCCATTGCTCAAGTGGGGGTTTTCTATATCCAACGAATAAACTTAAATTGCTCTTCTTTCAAGGTTTGCCCAAGTAACTAATGCCTTCTCTTAAAATGGGAAGAATGCACTGAAGTATGATGTCCACTGTGTAGACATATGTACCTAACAGCTCCTTATGTTCAAAAAGTCTGCTGAAATCGTATTATATACCTATATACATATATACAGATTTTTTTCCAAGGTATATTGTAACACTGTGGATAACTTTTGGATTACAAGTGAGGTCCAATTTTCTTTTTAATATTTGCATAGTTTTCCATTCCTTGTTAGGTTTTGCTTCTTTGAATATTCTAGAATAATTTCAATTTTTGTGGTGACAGGATGGTCATTGCTGTTACTTTCATGGCTGCTGGATCTCACAAACTAAACCTGTTTTTGACGTAAGAGGAAACTACAGAATTTCTCTGTCTTTTTTGGCTGAAACGCCAGCAAAAGCCAGATTCAAGATGAAGAAAATTCTATAATTAAGAGCAGATTCATCCAGATCTTAGACTTTAAAGTTGAACAAATCTGATGCAGCTCCATAAATTTAATTTGGGCTGAAGAATCATACATGTAACTTTGCTATTGATTTATGTAGTTTTAGGTTATTTTTTATAGTCCTTTCAACATCATTATTACAGTTATTGTGCATCACAGACAATAAACCTTTCTAGAAAGACTAATGGAGTTGGCAAATTAGGATCATCATCATTTTAATGGCTGATACACAAGTGCTTATCTTTTTGTTCCATTCTGTGGCTTGCCTGATACTGGGAGCTGATTAACTGTGGCACACAGTGACTGTTCAGATGAGTCACAAGGACTGATGTAGCAGAATAAAACTTCTTAAAATTATACCTGGAGTTTCTGTAAGCTTGTGTCAATTCAATATAGATATACAGAGGTATAATCTTAATTAGAGTCGGCAAATATGAGATATTTGTAATTTTCAACAGTAAGCATCTTGGGAAGATGATAGTAATAGCTAGCAGACATATTTTCTGATTAGCAGCTATTTATATTTTTGACATCCTCATATGAAAGGCAAATTTGTAAACATTACTGATATTTATTCCACAAATACTTCTCTCATTTTTATTTCACCCTGCTGTGATCTGCAAGTGCTAATCATGTGGACCCCTTTGGAGCAAAGGTAGTTACTAACTTGTGTTAGCTATAGCAGGAACTCAATATTCAAACAAATTTTTGTTGAAAATACATTTTGGTTGGTATGATTTTACAAGAGAGCTGCATGCATGCCTTTCAGCAGCAAGGAGTTAATTTGCAAAGACAAGCTAAGGAATATATTCCAAATGTTTTCTCAGTTGCTTATGAGAGGGGCGTCCTCTTCTTCCTTTTTTTATTAAATCATTCTTTTCTATTCTGGCCCGAATATTTCATGTTTATGCTACACAGACACATACCTACCTCTGCATTTCAAAAGAAGAAGAAATAACAGATAATTTTTTAACATTACTTGTGTTTGCTGGAATATTTACTGCTTCCATAAAGAGTTAGGACATCACTGTATGTACTGATACAGCCCCTTATTTTTAGGCAGCTTCCTATGTTGTAGGATAAAGTCTTCATGAAGGTGCTTAAATAAGACTACAGGATACTATGCACAAGGAGAGTTAGTCAGAATTGAGTAATCAGACAGTGAATCTAACATAGGAGGGATGCATGCAATCTTTCCTTTTGAAGTGATCCCACTGTGCATAAATAATACCACGTTCACTAAGCCAGAGAAGGTGCTTAGTTTCGTGCCTGCTTGTCAGCACATTGGAGGACACTGTTCTGGAAGACCTGCAATAATCTCTCCGGCTCGAGTCCAACAAATGCATAAATGTGTAAGATAGCTACTGGAAATCAGACTTAAAGCAGCATCCTGGATCTGCTACCCCTGTGTCAGGTGAGGGCAGGCTCTACTCAGATAGTTTCTTCCCTCTATTTCTGTCCAAGAACTAATTATTGCATGCAAAGCAAAAAATATTGTAATGGAGAAGATTGAGATCAAGTTGTCAAAATCATTTTTCTTTCCCATCTGTAGTGAATGTACTTAAACATAAGGTAGCTTTGAAGTAGACTGTCATTGCTATTTGATCTTGAAGCTTTTCTTAATAAAAAGCTTAATCAACTTGAAAATTGGTCAGCAAAGAAGTTGTTTTTCCCTTTATTTTCTCTCTTGAGGAATATTTAAACTTTTTTTTTCCGCTGTACTGATAATGTTATCTAAATTGTTAGTAATCAAGTACTAGATTGTAAGCAGTCAGCAATAATCTAAAAGATGTTTGGCAAATGGTTTGGTTTATGGCATAATCTTCTAAGGGATTTGGTGGGAAACTCATTGCTTTGAGCCATTATATCCTAAATTAGGCAAAGTGCCTTGAATTGTGTTTTCCTTTCACCTCGTTATGATTTCTCCATAGTGGTAGAAGACCTTTTTTGTTGAAGTATTCTAAAGAAACAAGCCACAGTGAAAACCAGAATTTACACCTTTAAATGCGGGTTTCTGTAGGGGACAGTTGGCTTGTGGATTCCCACAAAAAGCGACCCAACCCCTTTAGATATATCAGTTTTGCTCCCAGCCTCAGAAGGTGTGTATTACCTGCTCCTACTGGCCAGGATCCTCAAAAAGGGATGCCGAGTCGTCATGAGAAATATTTTCTGCACAGAAATATTTTCTGTTTTATGCAAGAGTGAGTCTTATGCAAGAGTGAGTCTTTTTTTTTTCCTTAAATGTGTGCACAAAACACATTTGTGCACACAGAAAGCATTCTTGCAAGGTGTTTTTATTTTCCTGTTAGTGGGAGTGGGTGGTGGTGCAGAGCGATTCCTCATAGACCCCTGCTAAAGGATTAAACAGTTTGCATCCTATAAATATGTTTTTTGGTTTTTTGTTTTTTGTTTTTTTTTTTTTTTTTAAGAATGATACTATAAAAAAACAAACAAAATACTCCATGGAGACTCAGCAGCAGAAATCATTGTGTTCTCTGCTGAAGATGAAGCCATTCTCCTTCTAAGGTGTTCGACTAAGGTTAAGGTAAAAGAGAGAGGTCTTGAACATCCCATGGGTTCTATCTGTTTTCACTGAAAGTTTTATTTGGTTTCTTAGGCTAGGTACAAACGCAGCAGTGGGAATAACAGCAGCTTCCAAATTTTCTCCTGGGGAAATGGGTTGACTTCAGAAACACCTTAGAAGGTTGGAAAGGTATTACTGGCCAACAAGCACGAAATAATTTGATATAAAACCGAGCTCTAAGTTGCTGTTGGAAACCACAAGGATAATGAGTT
>NW_009913160.1:0-4760 GCF_000696875.1 Nestor notabilis | reverse complement strand
GGGGGAAGTTTCATTATTTTTTAATTGGGCTGCTTTTCAAGAAATCCAGAGGCTGCTCATCAAAATGCAAGAGGTTTCCAAAATCATAAAGTTTAAGGAAATTAAGTTCTAATTAATTCTGTATGCCTGGCATGATGACTCTATTGATTGTACACTGCCGACCTTCACTGCTGAGTTTTCCTACATCTTCATATATCTTCTCATGTGAAAAACAACAATTTAAGCAGTATATTAATATGAATTGAAGTAAGTACTTAAAATGAAACTTTAACAAGACCAAAAACATTTCAGCAAGATTATTTTAGGGAACAGTTAAAATAAATGAGAACAGCTTTCCTTTGTGATTAACACCATTATAGTCTCATTCATTCAGGACTTTATATTCATTCAGGACATTATATTCATTCAGGACATTATATTCATTCAGGACTTACATAGCAATTTTCAGAGGAGCTTTGAGACAGGGGTATGTCTACATTCAGCTTGCTGCAGAACTGTGATGCAGGCAGATTAAGAAGTATAGAAGCATTTCTTGTGCAGTTACATAGATATAATGACTGAGGAGGTGAATATCTGGTAGAATGCTGATGGGTTGACTTACAAGGTTTTCTGATATTGGGGTTTTTTTAGCTGTCACTTTAAGTATGAATTCTTTCCTTAGTGCCATCAATTCCAAAAATAAAACTGGGATCAAACCTCCCTTGCTAAGAATTTTGTAGTCGTTTGGTAGGAGCTTAGTTAATGCTCAACTCAAAAATGGATATGAGATTTTAATCACATATCTTTGACTATGTGCTCCTGATTGACTAACAACTGCATCAGTCCTGTGTGATGTCTTTCTGAAAGTCCCTCCCCTTAGTTTCTTCCCTTTATTTTCCTTTGGTCCTTCCCTAAGCATCCCATAAGTTTTCAACATCTCCACAGCCCCCTTAGCACATCTCAAAAAATTTGATGCAATCTCAAAATACTTTTCATTCTGCACCCACCCAATAAGAAGTCCTTTACCTCTGTAGACAGTTACCCTGGTTCATATGCACATTCTGGGGAGAGAGTTTCTTTGACTTATTTTTGGTTTCATATTAGATACAACAATCTCATCAAGAAATTGTTCTTCCTGGGTAGTCAGGGGTAGCTGGCTCAGTGTCATCTGGTTTTCACTGACTAGGTTATTAGAGTTCCTCCACCAATATTGTTTACTTGGTTCTTGCCAGGAGTTTAGTATTTAATTTGTGTTTCCTTTATTATAAAGATAACATGACAGTCGTTTCACTCCATGCCACTTTTTCTCCAGTTGCTTCGTCTTTTACTAGTGGTTTGTTGGTTTTTGTGTTGTGTTACATACACACAGACACACACAGACACACACATGGCCTTTCAAATTATCTTAATATTTTGCTTCTGTAACTCCAAACTTGTTTTATCTGCCAGTTACTCCAAAAGAGGTATCACTGGTGTGATCTTGCATTCATGGTGTAGCCTCCTTTCAATGCATTTTCTCTCAGCCTTTTTTGAGAGTAGTTTCTTACCTTGTCAGGCATAAAGTTGGTTTTATCTGTATTTCTGAAATCATACGAGGATGGGGTCCGTCATTGCAGCTCTTCCTGACTGGTGGATGTACTACTGATTTTTACCAAAGTCCCTCAAAACGCTGCTGGATTTTAGTAGGGCCAGGATTGATTTCTTTGTGTAGAATTTTCTTTCCTGAGCTATTTATTTTGGGTGATTTAAATTATTTGCTCAACAGTTTAACTAATATGTAAGAAACTTTTTATTCTTGGGGATATAGAGAGGAGTCCCATCAGTCTTTGTGAAGGAACAAAGTGTTGAGGAGCAAAAGCATGAAGCACCCAAGTTTGGCTCTGTGGAGCTATTTGGAAGTAGAGGTACACAGTCCAAGTCCAGCAATATGTACTTGGAGAAAAGAAGCAATAACTGAAATAATCTGTCATAATTTTAGTTTGCGTGTTACTATAGCGATTTTGCTTACATTTTGACAGAATCTTGTTTACAAACTCAGATTGTTATGATACATCTATAATTAGTATCTGCGTTCTATTCTTAGACAATGACACTTAAAAGCTAGTGAGTTTGCATCATTTTTCAAAAGGGATATGAAAACCACTAGCCAGCTCTCCACATTTGTGGCACAGCACTAGGAGTTACCTGTTAAAATCCTGGTATACCCACAAGAGCTGCAGAGGCAGCCTTCATAGGCCAGCAGAAAGGGCAGCTGTGTGAGGTGTATAGGTAGGAGATGCCAACGGCTTCCCAGTGGTCCCCTTGCTCTGCTGAGAGAGGAGTACCAGCTGTTAGGGTCTTCTCTGGCACCTCCATCTGCCATGCAGTCCAAGTGCAAATGACGTGGCGTGGCCCGAGCTGGGGCCCCCAACATAAGAAGGACGTGGAACTGTTCGAGTGAGTCCAGAGGAGGGACACAATGATCATCAGTGAGCTGGAGCCCCTCTCCTATGGAGACAGGCTGAGAGGGTTGGGCTAGTTCAGGCTGGAGAAGAGAGGGCTCCAGGGACACTTTCTAGCAACCTTCCAGTACCTAAAAGGGGCCTAAAAGAATGCTTAAGAGGGACTTTTTACAAGTGCATGTAGGGATAGGACAAGGGGGAATGGTTTTAAACTTACTTAAAGAGGGGACAATTAGACTAGACATTAGGAAGAAATTGTGCAGGTGATGAGGGATTGGAACAGGTTGCCTCATCCCTGTGGATGGATGTGGATACCCCATCCCTGGAAGCATTCAAGGCCAGTTTGGAAGGGGCTTTGAGCAACCTGGTCTAGTGGAACATGTCCCTGCCCATGGCAGGGGGTTGGAACCAGATGATCTTTAAGGTCCATTCCAACCCAAACCATTCTGTGATTGTATGATGATTCTACATCCTACCTGACTCAGATCAGCCACAGGTGGGCCAATGTGTAATAAATACATATATAAGTGTGTTTCTGAACTTCACAGAATGTCAGGAATTTAACCTTAAAAATGCCCGTAAGTGCTCCTGAGCAGAATATATTCACTTACATTGAGTAACAGCACTTCTCACCTTATGCAGTTATTTGATACTGTGTGAAGAGTGCTATGCAGAGTAGAAGGTGTTAGGATCAGTCTGAATTTGGATAGGACATGACATCAAATGCAGATGTTAGGAATGAGAGGTTTATTACATTTGTTTTCCCCACTTTTGAAGGAGAGAGAAGTATTAATAGCAAACAGCAGTGTGGATGTATTTTTACTTCTCAGTCATCAGCACTTTGGGAAGAATACAGATGAAGGACAAAACAAGGAATAAGCACAAGTGGCAAGACAGAAGTGTGTTGAAAAGGCACTGTCTTTGCCATTCTGCTGTAGTCAGAAAAGTCAAAATCCACTTCAGAATACAGGAATAAAAAATGACAGTCTGCTAGACTGAAGCCTGACAAAGTTGCCATGAAAATAAGCTAGCTCCAAGCAAAACACTTCTTGTCTACCGTTTACCATGATGTTGACTTTTAAGATGAAAAGTATGATTCTGTATTTGGGAGAGGAAAATTATTCATTAGCATGGCAATTTTTAATGCTATTATTTCATAATTACCCCCATGAAGTTTGGAGCAGAGATGTCTAGCATTGCCAATAGCTTTTTCATCCTGTAATAACACTGAAAAATAATCAGCATAATCAAATCCAAATGTAAAATTAACATGAAATTGCCAAAGCTGTCACATAGACTTTGATAAAAGCTTCATTAAAAAAGGGGAAAAAAAAGGTATATATTCTCTTTTTATTAACAAAAGGAAAAAGTGGAGGTTTTGACCCAAAGGAGGCTGTTTAAGAATAATGCATGAAATAAGCTGTTGCTACCTAAAAGTGTAGAACACTGAAGACAGATGCAACCACTGTATAAATCAGGAGTGTGCCAGCAGATAGTGTGTGTATCACAGGTCTAACTGATGTGCTTAGTGCTCCTTCAATCTCCCCTCCTTGCCTGCACGTGGTCAACAGGCGTGAACTTTGTTGACATTTTTTATGTTAACTGTGTTTTTAGTAACAGTGAATAAATCAAAATTTTAGGAGAGAAACACCAAAACATTTTTTTTTTAATTGCGTAAAAAAAAAGTACAATTTAACATGCTTACCATATTGTGATTATAACCTAAAGCCATATAATGTGAAAAGTACTGCATCAGCAAAATTATTCTTACGTTGTATTCTGGGGTTATCATTAAATAGTGGTGGTGTTCCATACCACTTGTTTACCTGTGACTAATTTGCCTTTATAATCATGATATTAAAACTACATGGCGAAGGTACAGCTATTTTACTAAGTTAGGTAGCCAAAACAGCCTGGAGTTCTGCTTTTTGGTATCATGCTATGCATCTGTAGAGTTGGAATGTTTATTTAAAATGAAAATTCCACTTTCTTATTCCTTGAAGAAAGTTGGTAGTTATTAGTGATTCAGATTCTGGGCACAAACAATACAAATACACATACCAAACCAGGTACTGTGGTCAGTTGCTTGAAACTGTTTCTTACACTACAGTTCAT
The DNA here is from genome assembly GCF_000696875.1 of Nestor notabilis. Lineage (NCBI taxonomy): Eukaryota > Metazoa > Chordata > Aves > Psittaciformes > Psittacidae > Nestor > Nestor notabilis. The sequence goes on along the minus strand of NW_009913160.1, from coordinate 225 downwards.
GGTAAAAAAAGCTTTACTCTGAACAGAAACTGGGGAAAAAACAGAACTGGGGAAATAAATAAGAGAGAGAAGTCTGTGAATTGCCCTACCATCATGATCTCTCAATCATGAGCCCATGAGCAGGCTAGTGTGCGCTTGCAGCCCAGAAAGCCAACAGTATCCTGGTCTGCATCCAAAGCAGCATGACCAGCAGTTCAAAGGTGATCCTACCCCTCTACTCTGCTC
>NW_009913159.1:0-18821 GCF_000696875.1 Nestor notabilis | reverse complement strand
TTAAACAGGGGAAGTTTAGATTAGATCTAACGGAGAAGCTCTTCACAGTGAGGGTGGTGAGGCACTGGAATGGGTTGCCCAAGGAAGTTGTGAATGCTCCATCCCTGGCGGTGTTCAAGGCCAGGTTGGACAGAGCCTTGGGCAACATAGTTTAGTGTGTGACGTTCCTGCTCATGGCAGAGGGGTTGGAACTAGGTCATCTTAAGGTCCTTTCCAACCCTAACCATTCTATGATTCTATGATGTTAATAACTAAGTGAAAAGAAAGTTGAGTCAGATCTTGGAGTCTTTTCAGTTTCTGAATTGTCTTGTATCAGTTAATTTTATTCTCTTTCCTTCTCTAGGCTTCCTAGTGCTGTCACCATGTTAGGCTCAATCCACCTCTGGTTCAAGAAAGATCACAATGCTGTGACCAAGCTGGTTACAAAAGAAAAAATGAGATTAATATACAGACATCAGTTTTGGCAAGCTATTAGCACAGATGCAAGTCTCTACAGAGGCTCAGCTTTCCTTTCTGCTTCCAGACTCTCCCCTCTCTGAATCCCCAGCTCCCAGTGGAAGTGAAAGGGACAGTGCAAGGGCAGGTCATTTTGCATCTTAGATGCTTTCCTTGACATCCATTTACAAACCTAAAAGCATATTTATTCACTATTTGCTTTGCTGTCATAACTAAAGCCTTCCATCAGATACAAGAACCTTACTTTGAAATACACCAGAAGATTACCTCTGTCTCAGAAAGCTCTCAATGGCAAGTCTAATTTACTTCTGTAGAGGGAGGGAGAGGAGGGAAGGGAGAAGCTAATGATGGAAATGACATTCACTGAAGGGCCAAAACTAATAACATTGCACAGAAATAAAAATCTAAGTCTTCCCAAACAGGAAACACGAGAATGCAACTCATACAACCATAATTCAAAAAGAAAATTCTCAGATTTGGACGGGGACAATGAGGAGAAAACTTACTTCCTTGTCTGAGAGATACAACTAGAACAGTGGCTGCTCCTAAGCAAGTCATTTAAAAAAAAAACAAAACAAACTCCTAGTGCACAGAGGATGATAAAAACATCTGAGATTACAGAAGCCATGAAGTCAAACACAGGCTGCTCTCTCGGTCAAGCAAAGTTTAAGGAACCATGGCTACAGAGTCACATTCAGAAAGAGTCTCGGGCAACCAACCATGGGGCAACCTAGACAGAATTTAAAATCTGTGATACCATGCCCATTTATCCAGAAATCCAAAATTCAAAGCCTAGACTTAACAGCTGAAGCACCAATTTCAAAATACGTGTGCAGTTCTGGTACTGGAAAAATACCAGATCTGAAAGAGAGCCACTGGGATTCATGAACTACACGAGAAAGCATAAGTGCTCTGTGGTTTTCAATTTCAATTTCCATGCTTGAGAACTCCTTACGAAGCAGTGTGCAAAGACAGCAAGTAGCATAAGGGAGTTGGTGTCACAGAAAATAGCATGCTCAGGTTGTCTGCCTTGAACTGCTTAAGCCAGAACTTACAGCAAGAAATCAGTATCAATAGTAGCGTTTCCTATTATTAAGGTCCAGGGACATATTCTGGTCATATCTCAGCTACACACTGGCAGCACTAGGCCACTGCATGCAGCAGCCTCGTACATTTTTATGCTGCTGTTATTACTTTGCGTTCAACATAAGTAAACCCAGACTGCAGCATGGGCAGGATGCAGTTGGATGCAAAATAGAATCATAGAATCACAGAACCATTTATGTTGGAAAAGACCATCACGATCATCAAGTCCAACCGTTAACCTAGCACTGCCAAGTCCACCACTAAACCATGTACTTAAGTGCCACATTCACATGCCTCTTAAATACTTCCAGGAACTGCGACTCAACCACTTCCCCCGGCAGCCTGTTCCAGTGCTTTATCTTTTGGTGAAGAAATTTTTCCTGATATTCAAGCCAAACATCCCCTAGTGCAACTTCAGGCCATTTCCTCTTGTCTTACATCTTGTTAACAACACCCACCTCACTACAACCTCCTTTCAGGTAGTTGTACGCAATGACATCTCCCCTCAGCCTCCTTTTCTCCAGGCTAAACAACCCCAGTTCTCTCAGCTGCTCCTCATCAGCCACAGCCTCACCAGCGCCAAGTAAAGGGGGACGATCACTGCCCTGGTCCTGCTGGCCACACTATTTCTGATACAGGCCAGGATGCTGCTGGTCTTCTTGGCTGCCTTGGCACAAGCTGGCTCAGGTTCAGTGGCTATAAATCAGGTCCTTTTCCACTGAGCAGCTTTCCAGCCTCTCTTCCCCACACCTGTAGCGTTGCATGGGGTTGTTGTGGACTAAATGCAGGACCCAGCACTTTGCATTGTTGAGCCTCATACAAGCTGGCTCAGGTTCAGTGGCTATAAATCAGGTCCTTTTCCACTGAGCAGCTTTCCAGCCTCTCTTCCCCACACCTGTAGCGTTGCATGGGGTTGTTGTGGACTAAATGCAGGACCCAGCACTTTGCCTTGTTGAGCCTCATACCATTGGCCACAGGCCATCAATCCAGCCTGTCCAGATCCCTCTGCAGAACCTTTGTATCCTTTAGCTAATCAACACTCCCAGCCAACCTGTTGTCATCTGCAAAGTTATTGAGACATTATCCCCTTGTCCAGAGATTGATAAAGATCTTAAACAGAATTGGGACCTACATTGAGCCCTGAACACCACTTGTGACTGACCACCAGCTGGATTTAGCTCCATTCACCACAAAAACTTGCACTCAGACATCCAGCCAGTTTTTTACCCAGTGAACAGTACACCCATCCAAGCCATAAACAGCCAGTTTCTCCAGGAGAATGTTGTGGGAAATTGTGTCAAAGGCTTTACTAAAGTCTAGGTAGACAACAGCCACAGCCTTTCCTCCATTCACTAAGTGGGTCACCTTGTCATACAAGCAGATCAGGTTAGTCAAGCAGGACCTGCTCTTGCTGCTGTGCCATTCCCTGTTTGCCCACCCTGTTGCTGGCACTCCCTAAGTGCTTCTTTTACACCTGGAGGGGATTGGCCACCATGGCTCCTGCTCCCCCAGCTCCTATCAGCCACTCACACCATGCTCTGACAGACTGCTCCCTAATCTGCATGATCAGGAGATGAACATTCCTACATACACTGACATGAATGAATGATGCTGGTAAGAGAGAATCAAGTCCTGTGTATAACAGTTACTATCATCTAAGAGGCCAAGGCTCATGTCATTTCCTTCCCACCTCTCCACATGCTTTTTTTTTGGAAAAGAAGTTTCTGGACCAGACATGTCAAGTAAGGGAAACTTGCGAGTGCAACTCTTCCTTCTCTCCTTATCCATCCTCTTGTTCTTTAACATCTGGTCATCCTGTCTCTTGGCTTGAGAAGAATCATCAGCATTTTCAGGTTTTTGCTGGGACAGATATTTGTGAGTGGGTAAATAGAGATGCTGCTGTCAGTGCTGAGCATGAATGTATGCACTCTAACAGCTAATGAAAATTCCTGTGGTTATTTTTTATATACTATCCATATGTTCATATTCTTTATTGAACACAAGGGACCATAGAGTATCTGCTTTCCTTAAAGACTTGTTTGGAGGCAAAAAGAAAAACGAACCAAAAAATTTTCTTTTCCAACAGATTCGTGTTCCATGCATTTGCTTACCTACACTTCAGTGTCATGAATAATCAATAAATGCAATAAATCTAAATAGATAAATTAATAAAAATTGTAAGTGTTGCTGCGAGATGATGCCAGCAGCTGTGATACAAGGTTGGTTATATATCAGAGATTACACATTAGCTCAGCGTATAACATTTTAAGAGCCCAGATACAACAACAGCAACAACAAAAGCCCCACAACGTGACTGCGCTATTTATTCAATATGCTCTATACCACATGCTGCATTTGCAATAAAGATTACCTTATACTGAGCATACAAATTTACAGAAAGAAGAGGTAGGTGAGGTGTGTTGGAATCTCTCTCCCATCTCCCTGCCAACACAGCATCATTCCCTGCTGGGTATTTTTAGTGCTTTGCCCAGTCTGGATTAAAATGGAACTCAGTAGTTTGGCTTCTTTCAGGGACTCGTCCTGATAGATCTCAGTCAGTGTTATCTGATATTAGATATCTATTTTTTTCATCTCTCCACTGTACCCAATTACCCTCAACTCCATTTTTTTTCTTTCCAGAAAACTTTAGGCATTAGATATCCTAAGGTTGTGACCCAGCAAGAAATCAGCTTGATTATATTCTTCACACTTCTTTTCATAGTCATGAGCAAGAGATATTTGTATACCCTATGTTACATATATGGCATAATTAACTTGCACAACCATCTGATAACTAGGTTTTTATGAATATTTGTATTCAACCAATATCCATATGACTAAGTGTGACATTCCAAATAGGCAATAGTCAGTCATGTCAAATTTGCCTTTAAAAAATTTTGTTCTCACCAGAAGTGGAGTTCTACCCACAAATGCAAATGTCCATGAGACAAGTGAGCAAAATTCATCTTAAAGTGGTAACTTTGTTGTACATAAAAATGTTAGGTCTTTAAGCGTCATTTCCCAGTGTGCTTGTGCTGGAAATGCGTATTTTAAGAGAAGAACCTTGGCTTTCCAAGGGAACATTTCACATGTTTCTCACGCTGCAGCATGATGAGGTAACATACTTCACAAACACACAATGACATATATTCATGGAAGAAGAGCTATCCAAGGTGGCTTCAAAAGGGGAGAAGTTTCAGACATACTCCAAGTAATGTTGCTTACACTTTCTAAGATAGTGAGTTCCCTTAAAATACCTTAACTTAAACACTTTTCATGGCTGCTTGGCATGGTCCAAACCTGTCATTGGAATTCATTTGCAGGTGACCTGTATAGCTTATTTGAGGTTTTGCTACCCGCTGTCTCTGCACCTACACAAAACACATGCTAATAAAACTCCCCGCCAGAACATCATGCAGTTTGTATAGATAAGAGATGACAGAATAACTTCCTTCAGGACAGGTGCAGCTGTTGGTTTCCTCACTTGTGACACATTTGCTCACAATCAACAACTTTTCACTCTATGACACATTATTTCAGTTGTTCACTCCAGTTAAAGAAAATGGAACATCAGCAATGAAAGGATGCTTTAAGCCTTGAGCACTGATCTCTAAAATAGATATATTGAAGCACTAAAATGTTCTAAACATGATAGCCAGCCTACATGAATGGCATCAGTTCCTACTTCAATACTGACTGGATTACTTATCCAGAGAAGGTTATTGGTTTTCTTCTTACTGAATAACATCTTTTTAAAAATCACCTGAGTGCATCATGCTACTTGTCCTTAAGTAAAAAAAAAAAAACCAAACAAAACCCCAAAAGTAGTCTCAGTGATATCCAGTGCATTTCAGGCTTTTCTCCATACTTTCTAAGGTCTCAATAAAAATGTTTCAAGTAATGTATGTGAGATCTGCATCAGACACCTGGGCCCCAAGATAAACAGTTATTTTTCTGCCTTAAGATCATCCTAAAAACAAATTAATGGGCCTTTCTTGACTCAAGTGCTATAGAAATAGTATAATCGCATCTTTATTCTTCAGTCTAAGCATCTCCCGGCCCCATATAACTCATTGTAAGTGTAACCTATTTATAAGGGGAAATTCTGGCATTTGATTTTTTTTTAATTATTTCCTTGTTACAATGACAATGAAAAATATTGTCTAATTAAAAAGGTAGGTACATATGTTGAAAAATATGATTATATGAAATATAAGCCATGAAAAACTTGAAAATGTAAGTTTTGTGCCTTCAGTGGAATGGTCAGCCAGCCAAACTTGGGATTGCTACCTCTGCTCACCAACCCATATGGATTTAATATACAAATGACTCTGGAAACACAGCCAACTCTAAGCATTTCCAAGTACTTGGGTATATTCAGCTGTGTGCACACAATCTGAAAAGCATGTTCATTTTAGAATATTTAAATTAGAAACAACACAGAGATGCATAGAATCACAGACCGGTTTTGATTGGAAGGGACCTTAAAGATCATCTAGTTCCAAACCCCATTCCATGGGCAGGGACACCTCCCACTAGACCAGGTTGCTCAAGGCCCCATCCAACCTGGCCTTGAACACTGCCAGGGATGGGCCAGCCACAACTAACATATTTCTATTTAGGTTCACACCACCATTTAGTTTGATGAGCACTGTATGTATTTCACATCCGAGTGAACAGCACAGTTAATAAGACAAAATAATTTTACAGCAGCTTCTCAATTTAATCTATCTATACTAGGTTCCAATATGGACGTAAAGACAAAATTTGTTACTTTGATTGCTATCTCTGAAACACAATTAAAGCCTCATCTATTGAAAAGCACTTTACAGTACACATACAACCCAGGATCTAATGGTCATGAAGTTAAATAAATTAGACTTTCAGAATAGTAGAATAACTCCAAATATGAAGAAATGCATTTAACATAAAAACAGCCTTCCAGAAAAATCAAACCATGTGCAGGCATTTTCAAACATCAGAAAGAACATTTAATTTACACTGTAAGTATTGTATGTACTATGGTATATCATGGTACCTGTATCTGTTGGTAGATAGGTAAGCAGATATGGAGAGACATTTCAACAAATAGGTATGGTCTCATAACATGACTAGTAATATCTGGTAACCTTGGCAGCAGAAGTGGTCACTTAATGAAGCCTATTGTAGGCTGTGCATGTAACTTATATTTTAACTTTTGTAAACAGCACCTAGTTGCTATGGCTTGAGGCTCTGTATAAATCATTAAACAAATATATTCAACAATTTATACGAAGTCAAGAAGCAGGAAATCTCCATTTCCATATTTAAATCTGCCTGCATGTACATCATTATTTTATTAACTTGCCAATATATGCACCCCATCTGCATACTGTATTAAAGACAGTTGGCTTTTTAGTAACCTATACTTACAGATTTTTTACGGAGCTGTAGAAAAATAAGTTGTAGTGATGATGTGTAACCTTTCTTTAAGTACCCAAGTCAACAGAGGTCCATGACCAGATTAATAAAATTGCTACTTAAACAGAAATGAGCTATGGCTGCAAATCACAATCAAATTGAGACTTACAGAGCCAATCACAGTGATCTCTTCCAAGCTCATATCAGGCCTCTTCCAGAAATTGAAAAAGCCAGTCCTGCAAAGGTTCAAGCACAGGCTTTAAACTTAATGTGAGTAACCACATCAGCATCAGTTGATCTTCTCTTGTTCTTAAACACATGTGTAAGTCTTCATAGGTAATACCTAAATTCATATGGTCAGACTTTTATAGACTACAGAAACTGCAAAGTGCATAACTCTAAGAAAAACTGTACTTTCATTGTCAATTTTACTCTCCCAAATAGTTCAGAGTTCTAATAAACAGCACACAGAATAATAGTATAAAATTATTCTTATCCCTTATTCTCAGTAGCATCAGTCAATGAGAAGAAAAGGCTATAGCCTATCCATATTTAATTATAAAGAAGGTTTCTCTCTGATTAATTGAACCATTAAACATGCACAGATACATTTCATGGTATTAAATATTAGTTACCTTCCAGTATATTAAGAAGTAAAAATCAGAGTGGATTAAATGGGAAGAATTATTCTTAGTGTATGTCTTGCCGTGCATACAACCCCTCACTTGTTTCCCAGGAAACAAAAAGGAAGCACAGACATTCAACACAGAAAGAAAATGTGCATCGGCTGCAGAACAACTGGCAAAAAATCTTGGCCTCTCTTTAATTTATTTATGTTTTTAGCTACTGCGCTGCTTATTCTAGTCTTTACAAAAGAACAATTCCAGCACTGCTTATATTCTGGTACTGGCAGTTGGTGTTTCTATTAAAAATACAATAAAAATAGGAGATATGGAAAAACATGCTCAACCAACATATCTGCACATATGTCCGTAATAAGGAAGGATTTATTGAAATAGTTTTATTTGAGAACCCCTGTGTTTTAAGTAGAAAGTAACTGCATTAGTAAATGCTGTGCCTCAGTTCACAGGTTTTTATATATATATACACATACATACACACACACACAATTTACATCCAGATCACTCATTTCTATCCAATAACTTCATTTAAAAAGAGTGTAATGGAGAAGATTAAAAAAAAAAAAGAAAAAAAAAAAGGAAATCAGGTGTCACTCAAAGAAATGACAAGGCTGAGAGACTAGTTTAGAGCGGAGGTTTTAAGCTGCCATGCTGTGCCTTTCACAGCTGCCTACACTTCATGTCATTAATAACCAGTAAATAAGATCTGCAGGTGGGCATATAGGGCACCCTGAGCCAAGAAGCTGTAGCTAGGGCTTCTGTCTCTAAGATGGGTGCCCAGGCTCATTTGCACAAGGCTGCTTATGTTTCCATACAAAAGTGTAACCCTACTTAGCATAGCTTCAGGGAAGCTGCTACAATACAGAGAATGCTAATTACTGTAACCAACTGGCAATGATGCATCCAAAATTAAATGGCCTGTGACTGAGCAGATGAACAATTTTTATAGCCCTAAGTTCAGGGAACATGGATATTCTGTCAAATTAACAGACAGTCTATTTGGTCTTAATAGCTAAACTGAAGTCTTTTAAAAGACATTTAGATGTGCTATTAAGTTATCAGTGTGAATACAGTTCTTCCAGTTTAAAGGTGTCCAATTTGAATCTAAAACACCTGTAGCCTATTACAAGAAAAATAAAAAAACCCCAAAACAACCAAACAACATCTTATGACCCTTATAAACTTCATCTTCAGGTGAAGCTGGAACATGGCCTCTGTTCCTACTCTAGGTTCCTGCTCATCTTTTTGTACTCAGGCAAAATGGCCAGTGAAGTCAGCAGCAGCTCTGAGCACAGAGACCTTCAGGCACAGACACTGCAGGCTGCCTCCTCAGTCTTCAATTCCAGTGAAATCTGGGGGGGAGTGGGTTGCGAGAACATGGTAAAATGGAAGTTTTTACTTGACTTTCTACAATGACCTTTAACAAGTAAATCAAAGCGAAGGCCAGACATAAATTGATTTTCCTGGTACGAATTACCCATATATTTCGGCACAGATGATAACAGAAGTCCAGCTTTCCTACAGGTGCTCTCAACAAATATATGTATTCATCAACTGACTTTATTATTCTCTTTAGTTACCAAAACTCCTTTTCTGATTAACTGAAAATACTTGAGAAGATTATTTAAAAAAAAAAAAAAAGTAAATAAACTGTGTAGAAAAAAGTTCCAGATGACAAATTTCATTGCTAGAGTGCAATCCTTTTCAAAGGATGTTTTGTAGTAAGTGAGACTCACACATAAAGCTATTGGTGCAATATATCTGGCAGAATGGTTCATTTATAGATTTATCAGTAAGCAAGACTCTTGCTGTTTTCAGGGAAAACAGAGCTGTAAGCAATCTGGCTACGTGTCCCCCCAGATGATAAACAGCTGGATCTAAAATCCACTGCACTTAGGATATGGTTGCAGAAATGTGACTAAAATCAAGGTCTTTAGTTACTTGTCAGAGTTCCCTTTTTTGCTGACCACAGTGAATTGAAACACCAATGTTTCTTCATCCCAGCTTTCCAATACAAAGAACGGGATTATCCTCAGCAGTTTTAAGACACTTCTGCAATGTCTGTTCTACTCACAGTGGAATCCCTTTATAGGCATTGGAGAAAAACTAGGTACTTGTAAAATGCAATTCATCAAACCTATTTGGGATGTTCATCTGAAGATATGATGCATCATATCCTAGAAAGCTCTGCTGCTCTGCAGTGACTCCCAGATGTGATTGGTGAGATTTGCTCATATGTAGATACCTACATCTTTTGGTTGGGTGAGAAGGAATCAGCAAAAACATTCTCATTGTTTTTTCAGACACCCAAGATGAAAGCCGTATACCCTGCATGCCCCTCAAAGGGCTCGTTATGGGTTTCTTGAAGAATGCATGCGTACTGGGAGAGCTCCTTTTCCTGGCCACCAGGACTCATTCAGGGACTCCTTCTATTTCACCTCCATTAGTGTAGAGAGAGGGGGAAAGCTGTAGAGACAAGCTCACCAAGAAGCAAAGCTGGCAGAACAGCTGCAGCCACTGTTCAAGCCAGAATTGATGGACATTGATAACATCATCAGAATATCTCTGCAGTTTTCACATTGGCCCTTTCTTCACTTATTGACTGTTTGCTTCAATTGCTTCTATCTGTGCTTTCCCGTTTCTCCATTTCCCTCCTAACATAACCCCCTCTGGATAGATTTAAAAAACAATAACACAAAGCTTATAAAACTCCAGCAGTTCCTGGATACATGTTACATCCTTCCCTCCCTCCCTCTCTTGTCAATTTAAGATCTCTGTACAGCAGTCTATTTCTCAACTGGTTTGGTTTTTTTTTCTGAAACTAGCCTCAGAGGCTAAGTCTACATTTACCTGAGCTGCGGTGTCCCAGGAGCACTCTGAAGTCTCTGAAGTCATGTCTGACAAGCTAGCACAGGCTATTAAAAATCAGGTGGGGTGTTTCTGCTTTAATCCGGCAACACACAACAAGAAAAATTATTTAAATACTGATTACAATAACCTTAGCTAAACGATATTGTAATGAAGAGGCAGAGAAACCAGGACTACAGATTTCAGAGGAGAATCAAGAACAAAAGACCTGGGACCAATTTGGATCTGCAGCATCTTATATATCTTGCTGGTGAATGCCTGGTCTTGCAAGCAGCTGTATATAATACCCTGGTTACCACTGTACTCCAGAGGTCTCTGATTTTGAGCCAAGGGTAAACATATGCATTAAGAAAATACAGAACCCTTTTTTACATTTTTAACAAGAAATCCATTAGAAATCCTTTCAAAGATCAGCTGATTTTATTAAATCAGCTCAGCCCAATTAATGCAAAATTTAGAGACATAGAAATATCTACTGTATAAACTCATGGGAAAGACATTATTTTTCTCTTACATTTTTATGAATTTAAAACAATTTCATTACAATACACAGCTTTGCATACTCTCGACTAAAAGAACTCTGCATGTTTAGGGAGAGATTGAATTTATTTCTAAAAAAAGAAAGATGCATTTCCATAAACTATTAGCTCATATTCAGCTACCGGATCCATTCTCAGAAGCGAAGTTGTTGAGCAGTGAGTTAGTGGCACAATACTTCAGTAGGAAAACTCCAATTGGGCCATTTTGCAGGTGTCTGCAGCAAAAAGCCAGGAAGAGATGGGCCACTGTTACAGGCATCTCTCTCTATTGCTTTGCAGCTTTTCCTTTTCTTCTTTTTTGCCAGGAAAGACCGCCCAGGATTACCAAGCTCAGTGCAAAACTTAACACACTGCTCACATTCAGACTAGCATCTGTCAAATCACTGGATAAATAGACAGCTGGTTCCTACTGCCACATCATTGCAAAGAAATGCTCAGAGGGTGATATATTTACCATTCTCCTTAGCATCCCTCCCATTTGAAGATGTCAGCTGCAACTGGACTTAGAATCCACTTCTAATTACACAACATACAGCAGCCAGCTATCTTTTTAAGGATGTAACTGGAGTAACTTAACACATCCCTCATAATGTACACATGCTAGCACTTCTCTGCTGTAAATGACTGTCCCTATAGCATACAATACTCTTCTTGATTTGCCACAGTACAAAATAAACAAATTATGTCCAGCACCTTGACAGCCCACAGACAACGAAAGTGAAAAATGAGTTCCACTTCACAGCAAAGAGATAAGGAGAACAGGAGCAGCAAACAGCTCAGAGGTGGTAAGATCTTAAACCACCACAGCTATTTGTAAAACAAATAGGTTATTTGGGTGCTTCTGCACATGTTGCCTCTGACGTGATCCTTAAAGGATGACTTTTCTGAAAGGGCAGAAAAGTACTGTGTGTGACTGAGATTTAAAGGAAGGTGTCTGAGAACTTGCTGTAGTGTGATTTCACTTTTACATGAAAAATAGTGTCATGGATATGCCAAATGTATGTGATAATGTTACATTTCAGTAGAAGATATGATAAATGAGTAGCATGCATTGCTTGGGGAATAAGACTCTGAAAAGTAAATCTTTTTGTTCAATCTTAGATACATGGATAATCACAAAAAATGATCCATTCTCCATATTATATACATCCAAAGTCAGCAAAAATAAGGAATGCTGACAGGGGCTTGCATGACTCCATAGTAATGCTGAGAAGCACACCAGGATGCTCTGTTGCCCATGATTTGAAACTGTATTTCAGAGCCTCTCAGAAAAGCTGGGACAGAATACACATGGTTTTGGAATGACAACAATGGCAAACCAGGTTTGATTTCAGACATTAAAGATAAGGCATGGGATTTTTCAGCGATTGTAAAAGATAACAGCTGCTAAATGATGCCAGTATAATCTTTGGGAACAATGAATCATCTTCACATGCTTTTTTACCAGAGAATTGGACAAAGAACCCAAACGTACTGCAGAAGATGTAGCAAGTCTGACATTCAAATCTTCCTGGCCCGAAGAACTTTGTCATTCTCAGAGTGAAGCACAGCATCCAAAGTAAAACACGAAGTACAGGGTGGGAAAGGATTCATCCCTCTCAGTGAATGCTTCCGGTCACTCTTCAGCTGTGTGCTCTTACCCCTGATATGTCCCTATCTCTGTTTCTTAAACTGCAACAGCATGCATAAACCCCCCAAAAAGATTTAATGGTCAAGATGGAGATTATTAGCTGCAACTGGACCAGCAATGTTAATAAACATTGCTTGTGTTAATGTTAATAAATGTTAATATGTTAATATGTTAATAAATGTTAATAAACATTGCTTGTGTTGCTTTAGTACTGCTTCAGATATGGTGAACATGCTATCAGGACTGTGTCTGCTCCTGATGCTTTAGACGAAAGAGCTCAGGCCTTTCCTTACAGCATCTCTCTCTAAAAATCCTTAGAGTTTCTGTTTACAAACGCAACTCCTGCAAAAGCAACTACTGGGTTTACTCCCAGGCATGAGAGATGCAGTAGCGGGCCCTGCAAGAGCACTCCCCAGCACCCTGACCATCCTGAGATGGGTCATCACCTCTTGTATGACCTCCATGACAGGGACTACAGCAGGGCTGGGGACATTCAACATATGTACCTACAAACACACTCCCTCATACAGCTTGTCTGATGCCTGGGAGAGGCCAAAGAGAGCCAGAGGACTGTACGCCCATCAGGAAGGCACCATTGTCTGTGATGGACTACCAGGAATCAAGACATGGCTGCAGAAGGTCGGATGGGAAATACCAGGGCCCTCTTTTCACCCCTCAGAAAATCCATCCTTACTCCCAAATTACCCCTTCTGCCTGGGATGACAGTGGCTTGCAGCTTCCAGCTAAAGAGGTTTTATAGGTGACAGATGCCAATCAGCGAGCCCTGTGTTGTGAGCTGTGGGAACTCAGGACCTTTCAGGGGGAGGCTATAAACCTGCCGAAAGGTGGCACAACGTGCAGTGGCTGCACTGTTGGCTGGCTGCTCCAATTAAATTTTAATAGAACTCTTAAAAATAATTTCAGCGTAAACCACAATGTATGTGAGGGAGCCTAAATTAATAAAAAACTATCTCTCAAGAATGAAGAATAAATGTAATCTGAGATCAATATTTATGAAGCTGTGATTAATTGACTGATGACCAAATGATTACAAACTTCTGTCTGAGGCAGCTACTCAAACGTATTAGCTTTGACAAAAAAAAAATTAAAAAAAAATACAAACTGGGTCAATGAAAAAATGCGTTCCTAATCAATTTTTAATAGCACTTAAGATTTTATGATTTTTTAAACTTTCCTTTTAATAATTAATCAGAAAAATGAATCTAATTTAAACAAGGTGGTGTAAGGTGTTCTGTATCTGTTTGATGGTGTTCTTAATGATGAAATTCAATTAGGGCTGACTTTTCATTATAAATCTCTGGTTTTAAGGTATGCCCTGATTGGCTGGTAAACATTTGAGACTGGGAGAATAACGGAGGTGAACTGCACTGCTCAGCACAATCTACTCATTAAGATTTTACACTGTTCATTCCAGCCTCCCCTTGGTTCCAACAAAAAAAAAAAAAAAAAGAAAAGAAGGAAAAAAGGTCCACGATATCTGTAATCTCTGTAACTTCATCACACTTTTCTGGTGTGTAGCAGCACTTTGCCTTGTTCCTTGCTACATCCCAGAGGACAGATCCTCAGCTTGTGCAGGCACCATAAGGTGTACTGAAAGGCCATCATAATTACAGCTTAAATCAATGTCTGTTGTACCCGTGTGTATATTTTGTCAGTAACATGCTCCATGGTTCAAACTCTGGTGTAAGGAAGAACATTAGAGGTTAAATAACAGCCAAAACTTGCAAAATAATGGCCTAGACTGGAAGATGTTGTCTGCAGGGCTAGATAGAATCACCATTCTCCTTCAGTCAGTTAAATCTCGGAAGATGGAAGGCTTAGAGATCTTCTATGCATAAAAACTAGCTAAAATGCACCCCTCCTCTCTGTTACATTTCCTATTTCACAAAAGCTCTCTATATACTAGCAAATAAAATAAGCATGGAACACAAAGCACAGCTTGTTTAACCATACCTCTTGATGGTCAGGACACCACCTGGTATATCTGCGACTCATTGCAACCAGCCTTCCCCCAGGTAGTCTCTTGCAAAGCTCATGGAGAGATGCTTAGGCTGAGACATAAGGTCTGGGTTAGAAAGTGCCTGCACAGTGTAATACTTCTGGAGCTTCTTCCTGCCCTCAGATGCTGCTCTAGTATAACTCCATTTGTTTGGATAAAATACTCATCTGAAAAAGGGTGTGACAGGAAATCAACCTCTTGCATGTCCCTCAAAAAGAAAAAGGGGTGTAGCCTAATGCCCTAGGTATGCAAGCTACATTAACTTCAGATGTAACCCAGCCTTTCTACTTACTTATTTGGCTCCTTGCTGACACATGGCAAGAAAAATGAAACGTATCAGAAGGGCAAGATCAAAAAAAAATTTTAAAAGGGCATAAAGAATTGGGGGTTTTCTCACTTAACTTTGGACACCTAAGTAAGATGTCTAGGTCTGACCAAGTCACTTTGAATTCCTTTGTGGACCATGGAGTCTGAGAGCAGGTATATTCTACTTTAGGAGGAGATAAAGTTATAGCAGTTAAACTCAAAAGGGAAAGTGTGTCTCTCAAAGTGATTTGTCATCATTTACTATTTTGTGTGAAGACGAACTGCACCAAGCTTACACAAAACTGTCAGCCTCAAGCATTATTTAATCGCCAAGGCTATGCTCTTCTCTGCCCCTAGCTTACCTACCCTACAGCCAGAGATTTACCTTCTGCCCTTCAGCATTCATTTTAATTCCTTTCTGATGGTACAATTATTTTTATCACTGCCAAAACACAAGTCATTGTTTTAAAGAGAGAGATTAAATTCACCTTTGTTTTAAAATGAAAGCCACATGGGAAATCCCAAAGAGCAAGTAGCAAGAATAGCCTACGAGAAGCTCAGGCAGCATAGACAAGAGGTACCTGAGAGCTATGTATTTTCACCAAGTGGTCCCCGAATGGTGTCAAGAAGGGATCAGGCAGCCAGTGAATCCCTGAGCCATTGGTTCACAACAGGAGTCAGCAAGGCCATCACTCTGCAGGGCTCGTCAACAGTAAAATCCTGAGCAGGGGGACCTGTTTTCACCCTTTCTGAAAGCAGCATGTTTTAAGACCACAGGTCTTAAGACCCAGAATCCCACACCTTTGCTCTCAGTTTTAAGCAACTTTCACGCTGTATTCTCCTAAATTGTGTAAAACCACCTGGAAAACCCTTCTTTAAGCTAAAGATCCAGCCTTGTTTCTCAAAGAGGAAACTCTTCAAGGCAAACCAGAACAGACTCCACCGTTGCAGAAGCGGATGCTGATAGTGAATAGTCTGGCTTGGCACCGCCTGGTAGCTTCCACCCATTTCTACCTCAGCAGAATAAGAAAAGGAAAAACAAAACAAACCAGCGATTTATATCTATTTGTGCAGGTGTAAACAACGACTTTCAAGACAGGTTTCAACGCACACAGCCACACATTCAAACATACCCCAACTGTTAGAAACAATACAACTGCATTAGTTACTTATCACTCATCAGCTGGGCTAATCAGCCAAGAAGACCTGAATTTCACTGTTCACACCCTCACCTGCTGCTTGCTTTTTCTGCACAAGGTGCTACTGGGAAACACACACAGATCCAAAATAAAGGCAACCTATGCAGTTTAATCCAAAAATACAGTAACTTTATTCAGCTTTATGAATCAAACAATGTAAGTCTCAAGTTGAAAAACTTAATTTGTTCAGTTTACTACTCCTACCAGCTTATGTTGTTTTATATCAGTTCCTTTCAAGATTTCACCAAAGAACTTTTTACTTTTGTGATCAATAATATTTCATATTTTCACTGTTAATCATCTCAAGGTTTCTGGGATTTCAAGAACAGGTAGTGAAGTGGCTGAAGCAATTCACAAATAAAACCCTAATCCTGGGAGTTCACTGATGGTCAAGTTCTTGACTTCTAACCGACCCTTTTAACCATCCTTTCTCTGTATATTTACTAACAGCAGTGGCCAGACACCCATCTCCTGCCTGCTGTTTGATCCTTATGTCCCAATACCTTTGCAGAGGCATGCCAGGCATTCCAGGAAGTTTTTTATCTGTTTCATCCCAGCTCCAGTCCTTCTGCAAAAGCAGCCTCCATCCTACACAGACTACCGTCTTAGATAGCTTGGACCTTTTAAACATCTGTTACCTCCTGCAGTCACATTTTATTTCTCAGCTCCCCTTAGCTGCAGCAAACTTGTTACCCCTCCAGCTCCTATTTCCTCACTCTCTGCAGTCTCACTCTCTCTCCCTTCTCAGCACTATGAAATTAAATATTTTCCATGCCCCTGAAGAGTTGGTAACATCATCCTATAAATTTCAACTAAACCTCAGGCACTACTAAATCACAAATAATTTTTGAAGTATTTGTTCACTGACCTAGGCATCCAACTTCAACAGAAATCTGCTAAACAAATAAGTTTAACCTCCTTACACAGAAAACATATTCCTTTTAGCAGCTTATTCAGAAAAATAAGCTCCTTTATAAGCTATTTTTGGTTGAGAGAAAATATATTCATCCCAACAGAGCTTGTTCTCTAACAGGTCACTTTCCAGTTCCATACACTTTTTTGAAGCAGTGGAAGTCATGCCTTTGAAAAGGTTCCTGCTTTATCACATACTAATTTAAAAGAGTTTCACATGTCAACTGTTAGATGCATTTTCTTGCTTTTGATTTCTCTTTCATGCATTTACCCTTTCTGCTCTTTGTATTGTCTATTCACATTTTCTCAATAAAAATCAATATAAAGCTAAGAAAGATAAATAACAGGGATTCACTGTGTTCCTGTGCAGTTTGCTGGCTGCGTGATAAACTCGCTCGATGAATTTCAGGCTCCAGCAGTTCTCTTTAAAGCTCAAAACCCAATAATCTTGTATCTCTCATGCGAAAATTCTCTAAGCACCCTCCTAAGAAGCAGGTCGATTGTGCCAGGGCTAAAAGCATCTCCTCGCAGTGGATGTCCACTCACTCCAGCTTATGATAATTAACGACATGTCCATTATGTTGCTAACTGGTTCTTTTTCTTACTTGACATTAAATCATTTTTTCTGAAGCTTACTAGAATGTGTCATGTTTTAATATGTGGATACTTCATCTTTACCAAGTGCACCTTATTAAAATTGTCCTTTCCCACCTAAGGATATGTTACCATTGAAGCCACCAGGCCTTGTCTACTCTGGAATGTCACCACGGATTAGTTTGCTCACTTTATTTGCAGAGACTTACCTATATCAAATTTAAATGCACCCGTGCAACTCTGCTGTGTCGGCCTAAGATACTTTCCTTGTTAATCATTGCATCCACAACTTTATGCTTGTTTGAATTAGCTGCTCAGCATTCTAAGCATCTATCATGCGGCGCAATGTTAAATCACTCAGGTCTGTAATTTTCAGCATGCTGTGGCACGTTTACAAGAAACTACAGGAATCCTGGGACTGAGGTCAAGTGAGCAGATTCCTGGAAGCCTCCTGTCCCATCAGCACTGCTTCCCAGCTGCTCTCTGGCAGCCCGGTAAAGCACAGCACCATGGCTCCACGATTTGGAGGGTTGTTGGTGCAAGCCAGGAACAAGTATTAACCTGTGGGTTTGACCCCTCAGTTTCCATGGATCAGGACAAGATCTCCCATCAGGTATCACTAGGCAAGTGCCCCAACACATGGCACTCGAAGGGCTTGGCGCTAGTCCTCTTTCCCTTGTCACCCTCAAAGCCACAGCCACATGGGCTGTGAAAAATCACACCTGAACCAACAGGCAACACTTTGGGCCAGGCAGTGAGGGGTTTTGGCCGAGCCGCCAGGAGGGCAGCATGGGAGCCAAGGGGCAATACCAGGCACCAGATCGCTCCGGGGTACCTGCTGCTGCAGCCTGATGGACTCGAGGCAGTGGGTAAAGGGGGCAGGAGTTTTCTCTGGAACACGTTCCCATTTGTTGTGTCGTATCCTGGAGTACGACAGAAAAAAAAAGGGACATGGGGAAAAGCACACAGGAAAGCTCAGAGGAATTAACAGGATTAAAACGGCTACTTTATTTAATTTAGCACAGCGAAACCTAAACAAAGGATAGGTTTATAAGGAGAAACGAGGGCCCTTCTAACCGTGTCAGCCTCCTCCTGCAACGGTGCCGTGGCTCTCCTCAGGAAGGCCGCGCGGAGGCCAAAACCTCCGCGGGATCCCCAGGCCACCTCCCC
>NW_009913158.1:40378-63043 GCF_000696875.1 Nestor notabilis | reverse complement strand
CCACCGAGTGGTCCATCCATCAAATTGGTCTTTCCAATTTAGAGACCACGATGTTGTGTGGGACAGTGTCGAAGCCTTGCAGAAATCCAGGTAGATGACATCAACAAAGATGTACTTCTGCATCTTCATAAAAGTGCTTACAAATCCATTCTCCCTTTTTCTATTTTTTTTTAAATTATATTACTTTATCTGAACTATCCTTCTTCTTACCTGACTTTTTTTCATTTAGATGCAATTTATTTCATATTCTCCTCTCTAGAAATGTGGTAAGAATTCACTAGGACATAGATCACAATTGTGAGACAGGACTATATGAAAGAAGTTTTACTTCCACAGAGATAAGTTGTGGAACTGAGTCATATTCCATTATCAGAAGAGGAGTCTTGGTGTTCATCCAAGAGCTGGAATTCAGGTGTGATATTGCTGATCCACCATGGTGTGTAACCAAGCTCTGAAGGTAGATATGGTACCAGAAGGGAAAATGGATAAGGGTGAGCTAACTGACATAGTCTGCAGGGATGTTAAAACACTTCTGGTCACAATCCCTAGTTGAACAAATGTTCATATATATAGAAAATGCTTTATGGTTTTTAACAATTAGGTTCCTGTACAGATAGTAGTACTCATATAGTGTGTGGATAGTGGTGTATCAGAATCCATCTCTCTCCATAAAAGCCTGAAGAATAAGTTGGCCACATATTCTGTAGACATAAATCTGCACAAAAACATTAAAACTCTTTTAAAAGCAGTGACCACTGGCATCATCACAGCATTGCTTTAGGACCTGATCCTGAGAATGCACACATTGCATTCCTACCTGGCTTTAGTTAGGATTCTTGGCACAGAGAGGAGCAGATAGTTGTGCAAATATGCACCTCACTTACGGGATCAGAGTGCTGCTTTGGGCTTGTGTAAGCAGGTTCCATTGTGTTAGTAATAGGTGTTTCTATATTAGCTTCAGGTCACACCACTTGAAGCTTAAAGAAACAAGCCCAATACTCCCAAGCTTTTGTGGCTGTACTTGACCTGGCAGCTGACTCTGTACTCCCAGTTCTCTCTGCCCTTACTCACTTGCTAAAACATGTGCTATGAGCCATTACTGAAAGCAGTGTGCAGGGCTGGACCACTTCTGTGGGACCATTCTGATGAGGCCATGGTTCAAAGATTGTAAGTTCATTCATGCAATGTTTGGCTGTGCCCTCTGGTGGCTAATTTAACTTCTATAATTGTGGATATTAATTGGAGTGTATAGTCCACAGTAGTGCATAAAACCCCCTGGTTCAAGGGAATAAAGTTTAAATTGTATTCTTACTAACAAATATACCTCTTAAATAATGCATATTATTGTATATTTACCTTTCATATCAGCTATCATCATAGCATTTTATCTCACTAAATCTGTTACAGTTCTTACTGTCTTTCTCATTAACGTCTGTCTCTCTTAGTTCCCCTCCTCCTCCCCAGATAAATTCAGGTTTGGTTTGCTGTCCTTTTTTTTCACCTTCATTCCTCCCTTTCAATTTACACTCCTTCCATCTAGGCCTATTTCATCCAACTGTGTACTCTCTTCCTCTTTCTGTAATTCCCCTTCTCCTTGACTTGCTCCTCACAGAACTCAGTCACTAAATACTGCGAGCCCAGCCTAGCTCTGAGAACCTGTTGAGCCTTCTGAACTTTGCAGTAGTTCTATTGGAGTAATTTATACCAGTTCTCTTTCTGTTCTTGAAGTCAACTATACATAAGCAGAGTCCTTAACATCTGTTAACTTCTCCAAGAAGTAACATTCTCAAATCATTGCTTTCATTCACTCTTGTGGCCATTTCCTTAGTTCTCTGCTTCCTCCAGCTTTAACTTGTCTTCAGTTAAAAAAATCACCAGGTAATCAGCTCCTGCTACAACCTGTAAAGCTCAACTGTCTTATCATATACTTGAGCAATTATGGTTTAGTTTTTAAACTTTTCCAATTTCATGACAGGAGTTTGTCTCGAGAAGTTTAACAGTGGTCTTGTTTCTAGTTATTTCATGCACGTAGCAAGGATGCCGAAATGCAGTTGAATTATGTATGATCTTCTGTTCTTGCCTTTCTTCCCTTCATTATCAGTAGTGCTGTGTCTTTCCTGCAGCCAGCAGTTAAATTCAACCTTACAATTTTCTGTCATATTTATAGTTTCATTACATTGCCTATTAACTTTTAACCACCCATTTTTTTACACACTAATAGTTCTTCTTGTCACCATTTCAAGCACAAGAAGAGAAGCATCATCTGATCAGGAATGTTTCAAATGTTTTAGAGTACTTAGATTTTATGGAACTGACTTTCATTGTCTTGTTTGATCCTGCCTACCTTCCTTGTCGTCACACACAGGGATGTTTTGTGTCTGCCTTTGGGAAGGATCAAAGGTTTGATGGTTTGATAAGGAATACACATTTTGAAAGAAACTAAATTATAATAGAAGATGATAAAGCCAAAAGAATGCCTTTTCTAGAAAATAATAGACCCTTGTAATAATCTAGTTAAAAATCATAGAATCATAGAATGGTTTGGGCTTGATGCCTCACACTAGAGCAGGTTGCTCCAAGCCCCTGTGTCCAACCTGGCCTTGAACACTGCCAGGGATGGGGCAGCCACAACATCTCTGGGCACCCTGTGCCAGCGCCTCAGCACCCTCACAGGGAAGAATTTCTTATTTATATATCAGTTATCTTATATCAGTTTGAACCCATCGCCCCTTGTCCTATCACTACAGCCCCTAATGAAGAGCCCCTCTGCACCCTCCTTGTAGCCCCCTTCAGACACTGGAAGCTGCTCTGAAGTCTCCAGCAGCTTCTCTTCTCCAGGCTGAACAGCCCCAGTGTTCTCAGCCTGTCTTCATAACGGAGCTGCTCCAGCCCCTGCTCATCCTCGTGGCCTCCTCTGGACTTGCTCCAACAGCTCCATGTCCTTTTTATAAGAAGAAGGATATAATTAAACAGAAAAAACTTTTTGTCATATATAACACAATGGGGTCTATCTCTGATAAGGGTGGTGCCGTATTGAAGTCACCTTGGTTAATAAGAGGAAGGCTGGGTCATGGATTAGTAGAGTGCTCTGTGAAATCTTGTGTCATCACACAATAGGTATTCATTTTGGTGCTGTCACACTCGTGGTTAAAACTGTCAGCAGATAAAGACTTGGTCATCTTAAGAGGTTGGGCAGGTCGTCTGTCTCAGTTCTCTTGTCTAATTCTGCGTGCAGCCTGCTTGAGCAACTGAAGGCCATCAGTGAAACTGCACCCTAATCTCTCTAAGTGTTTTGTTTCATTTATAATGCATCATTTGAAATTCTATTTACAGTGTATTTGTTGTGTTCATTGCCTGTTTTCAGCTAAAGCCATAGCACCTTTAACATTACATATTGCTTCTGTACAGCTGATGGAAAATGTTTGGCATCTGTTGGGCTAGATGATAATCATGCCATTGTGTTTTGGGATTGGAAAAAAGGAGAGAAGCTAGCAACAACCAGGTAAGATTATTTATTACTGTGTTTATAGGAGAAAACATAACACCTCTCTGCAAACCAAATGGTGTTTCAGAGCAATATATCCAGATTAGATACTTCGGGATGTACAGCTTAGTGTCTGGAAATCCTGTGAACTATTCCTGTCAAGAGATCCCAAGCCTTTCTGTTAGATAGCAACACTGATACTGTAGCTCATTTAATGATTTTCAAGTTAATATTTTCTCTCAATTTTATGTCCTGATTCAGGGCAGAAGTCATCAGAGGTGTCATGTATTCCTTTATGCATTAGACAACATGCTGGGTTCCATCAGGGCACATAACCAGATCACTTTCCAAAAAGCAAAAAGAGTTCCCTCTAATATAAATAGATTTTTCAAGCTCTACTGATCTTGCCTTTCTTCTGAGTCAGCTGTTTCTGAGATATTTGCTCTTTGCAGTTACTAACCGAAAGCTTAGATAGTAACATGAGAGTGAAGAAGCTTTTGCAATTGCTTGAAGGGACCAGTGCTCGGGATTATATTTTACATGTTTGCTTTTTTCCTTCTAAAATATTCTTTATCATAGAATGCTTTGGGTTGGAAGGGACCTTCAAAGCTCATCTAGTCCAAATCCCCTGCAATGAGCAGGGATGTCTTCAACTAGATCAAGTAAGAATGTCCCCCATGATTTATACTAATTTGGCTGTACATGGTAGAAGAATCAAACTGCTTGAGAAGAATCAACCTGTAAGGTTTCTGCCTTACCCTTGGGCATATCAAATGTACCTCTGAGGTCAGGACACTAGAATTGTGTAGAATTCATGTAAGCATGGCTTGTGTACCAGAAAGGCACAAGTTAATTTCCTATGCTGTCTGCAGCTATGTAAGGCCTAGTACTGGTCAGTAGAAATTAGTAGTATAACTGCAAAGTAGTGCCTGTGAAAGACAATTTACTTTTATTATTATATGGTGACATATTCCAGAAGAAATAAAGTTTTCTTATGGCAGCACTATCTGTTAGCTGTATACCATTACTGAAGAAATAAACACTTTGATCCAATTGTGTGGGTACCATGATCTATATTAGCTCTATCATGTTGTCTCAGACATCCAGTTTATCAGGCAGCAAGATTTTAGATCCTGCTTAAAATCTGTGGTGTGGGGCTTGCTTAGCAACAGTGTTGTCTGTGTTGGAAAACGTGACATTTTCTTTTGCTTTGCAATCCTGGTTTTACTGTCTGCAGACAGATTGTGCTTCAGACAACACAAGTGAAAGAAATACCACACGTATTCCCACAGACACCTGCTAAGCTTTGGAAGCAAGGTGGTGATGGGCTGTATGGCTCCCTGTCTCATGTTGCTTACAGGGCAGATAGAAAATTAAGTACTCAGGTTGTTTTCAGTATATACTATAGGTACCCAATGGACCTACTATTGTCACTAACCTATTATTTTGAAAATACTCAAGAATTCTCAAAGAGAGCATAAAAAAAGAGTTTATCTTCTAAAATACTCCAATTTATTGTTTACATTTTAGACATGCCTAAAGGCAAGCCCCCCATTCTTTAAGCACAGTAGGACATATGAAGGGAGAGACAAAAAGCAAGACAGGAGAGTTTACATCTGAATTTAGTCATGAACCTCACATGGCCTTAGCAGCCAAGAATAGAAGGCCATCTCCTTACAATCATCTAGACCCACAAGAAGAATTCATCTAAAGGACTAAATCTGAAAAATGAAGTGTACGTTCACTGTATAAAAAGTCATTACGTTTATTCTGTAGTTATATTTGTTTCTTATGAACATACTCTTTGCTTAATCTTTTTAGTGTAATTTATTTCAGCATGACTTCTCAGCTTTCTTTTCTTGCAATGTTCGGAATATCCCATTATTTATTAGTTTTAATTGCATCCTGGATAAACTATACTGCTTGGTTTTCTATCTTGGCTCTACAATCCTCTGTCTGGTTTCATTAAAATCCTTATTGAGTAAGTGTAGCTGTTAGAATCGGGATGTATCTGAGTTTCCCTCCCCAGCTTCTTGTGCCTTACATGCTGATGCAGTGCTGGTGCAGTGTTTTGTATTAGTGGACTGCAATCCCTAATGAAGCTGAAGGGGGCGTTGTCAAGTGCGTTTACAACCTAATCAATGACCATCCTGTTCTGATACTTCATTCTGTAAGAGCAAACATCCCGTGCCAGCCCCTCAGAACACAACGACACAAAGGAAATCAGGGTGGAAATGTACAGTCCAGATCTCGTGTGTCTGCGCATCCATCCTGCCACAGAGGCAGACATAATCCTGTCATCTTACAGGGACACCTGCACTGGGATGCAATTAGTTTGACTTTGCACTCAGGGCAGTACGTTTTACCTGTGTGATAGACACTTCCAGAAGCAGCAGTGTAACTGGCCTCATCTGAAAGGCTGAGCGTCATTATAGCAAAGTAGAGGAACAAGAGAAGAAGGAATTGCAAGATGTACTTCAGATGCCAAAGGGGTAAAGGACTGGTTTTCATCTAACTGATTCACCAAAAGAAAACACTGAATCCAAGGAGGTTATCAGAACCATGCGATTTCCAGGTCTACTAAATCTGATAGATGAAAGTGTCATTGTCACAGTACAAAACCTGGAAATTCACACTGAAAAGCTGGGGAGTGTTGCTTTTGGTGAAATAATTAGAAACACAATTTAGAAATAATTACTACTTTGCATCTGGGAATACTTTTTGCAGTGGTGAAACTTAAACCTAAAAATCCCCATAAACACATACTCCAAGAAGAATAATTTAATTACCCAAGAACGGAATTAGAAGGTGTATATACTGCTAAATGAACTGCTACCTAAACTATAATTATATAATTTGGGTTTTTACTTCTTGTCTTGAAGCAGGGTATGTTAAACACTTCCTTGTTTTTCTTGACAGAGTATTTACAATATTTATAAGAGTTCTTATCCACTTAAATATTTATGTTGCCCTTTACACCTTCTCTTAATTGCACTGACCATTGTTGCCTGCTTCTTCATCATGACTTAGCTGAACTGAAATTTAGTGAGAGACAATTTTTATTCACCAGGTTTCTGGAGGATTCCAAGGCTAAACTCTTGCAGATGAGAAACACAGCGCTCAGCTTCCTGTTAGGTAGGGTAAGGATGGGAGGGATAATGAGGACACAGCCTCTGTGGCTCATCTGCCAATCCTCACTATTATAGACCCATAACTGCTCTATGTGCACCAGTGGTAGGACAGTCATGGTGATAAGATTCTCATTGCTAAAGACCATGTTAGTCCATACAGTTAAATGCCTACTTAGAACAAAACAATTTGAAATGTTACGTCGTCTCTTACCATGTACTTTTATTTTTCATTTTTATTGCAGGGGCCATAAAGATAAAATATTTGTAGTGAAGTGTAATCCACATCATGTAGACAAACTAGTCACAGTTGGGATGAAACACATCAAGTTTTGGCAGCAAACAGGTACTGTATTGAATATTTTATATGTAATTTGTTTGAGAATGTGTATGGCTTTTAATACAAGAACATCATGATCTCAGTTTAAGAATCTGTTTTATTTGTAAAGCAATTTTCTATTTACCAAAATAAGAACAGGGTAAAAACCTACTTCTGAACCAGCAAATGTCCCAGTAGTCCTTTCTGTTTAGAAGGCATTTTCAGCTACTGGTTTTTTAGCTCTAGTCATACTATTAAGGATTTCTCCTGTACAAACATCCTTGGCTCACAGAAAACACACAGTCCTGTAATTCACTTGGGCAGATTATGACCCTTGTGGTGAAAGCACCAGCTGGTAGCTACAAATCTTAGGTGCTTCTGGCCCACCACTGCTGGAAATGGTAGTGTTTGCTCTTCAGCTACTGCTGGGACACTTTGCAACCCTTCAG
The DNA here is from genome assembly GCF_000696875.1 of Nestor notabilis. NCBI lineage: Eukaryota > Metazoa > Chordata > Aves > Psittaciformes > Psittacidae > Nestor > Nestor notabilis. The sequence goes on along the minus strand of NW_009913158.1, from coordinate 55,663 downwards.
AATCAAGATAGAGCTGGTTTTCAGTCATCAGAGATGACTTCCAGAGATGGAAGCACATGTTTCAAGGTGCTAGGCTGAAAAGATAGGATTAAGGATGGACCTTAAAATGTATGCCTGGGCAAAAGAAAATAAGAAATAAAAAATAGGGTATTTTGCAGAAGTTGAGTTATAGTAATTTATATTTTATCCATTAGGCTAAAAATCGTAACACAGTATCACAAGAATCAAGATACTGAGGTAATATATTTTCCGTATGACACAGGAGTTTGGTTTCCTTTCCTAATTAGAAAAAATGAAAATGTTTTCTAATATTTAAAAACAGGATAAGATTCTGCAAACTAACAAGCAAAATATTCAGAATGGGAAGTAGCTGTGGGTCTAGGCTTGTGTCAGACTGCGAGAGAGCTGGTTTCTGATCGAGGGTGGGTTTCATTCCAGGCTGGACTTCTTGTTCTTCATGAGTTTTAATTGTATACACACTACATGAGTAGTTGATCAAAAGATCTTGGAGAGCATCTTCTGTGTGTGACATTCAGCAAAGCTTGGCAGGGCAAGGGCAGCTAAAAATAGAATCAAGACAACTCAAAATCAGGTAGTTTCATGAAGTTCCTATACTTACACTGTACTTGACAGCATTCAAGTGGTTCAGGTGCTCTCAGATTAAAAATTACATTTTTTCCTGCATATTTTATGTTTAGGTTATTTTTGTAGTGATTAAATACACTTGCATTGCTGCTTGTTAAATTCTATTGCATGAATTTGCATTATGCAGTTATCTTACTCAAAGTATAGTCTCTTTGCAATAAAAATGGTATATTTTGAATTAAGGTTTGCTCAGTGGGACTCAGTGTGGTTATTTGTGAAATACATGATGACTTGACAAAAGGACACCACTGCTGTTCTATTTTGTACTTATATGTGTGTTTTAGTCTAGAAGTACTCAATTCATGGGTGCATAAGGCTGCTCCTGCTTTCTGAACTGGAGTAACACTGTGGCAACTTGGTTTTCTGACGATCAGAAGAGGAGAAAATCCTACCATTTATGCTGCAAACCTGCTGTCAAATTGTCAGGTTGCCAGTGGACAAGTAAAACAAACCTCTCGTGTGTAGTTGTGGTCACCTTTAAAGAGAAAAGCTTGGCGGGAGCTTGGCAGGATGTTCTGTGCAAAAACTATCCCGCCAGCCATTGTGTTAATCCTTTTTACAGAATTCCTCACCAAATTTACCATTTGCTTGGAAAGAACAGTCTGAAAAATAGAGTCTGTCCTGCTTCAAAACTGTCGTTACTACAGTGATTTTCTTCTATTATGTTTGTCCCTTGTGCACTCTGTTTTCAGTATTTCTATGATTTACTCTATCATAGATAATCAGAGGGGATGATGGGGCCAAGACATTTGTCTTTGCATCACTATGGCTGCAAACTGAAATACAGACAGACTTCCTTTTGTTCATGCTGCAGGTGGAGGCTTTACATCAAAACGAGGAACGTTTGGAACTACTGGGAAACTGGAAACTATGATGAGTGTCTCATACGGGCGAATAGAAGATCTGGTTTTTTCTGGTGCTGCTACTGGTGACATTTATATCTGGAAGGATACTCTGCTGCTGAAGACAGTGAAAGCCCATGATGGACCTGTCTTTGCCATGCACGCACTGGATAAGGTATTTAGCATCTGATGTGACCCATTCATCTTTCCTGGTTCTGTTGAAACACTGGATTTTAGAAGTGTATATCTAACATTCCTCCCAACAGGGTTACTCAGGGTTTGTACATGTGTATGTGAGCAATACGTTGTCCTACATTGCTCTAACACTGAAGATGCTTTATACTAAGCAAAACCGTAACAGAAAACAAGTTGCACTGGATCAATCTGATTGTGATTAAAATAACAAAACCAGTATTAATGCGTTCTGTTATTTGATAGACATTTTGTGCTCATTACCTGACCAGTAACTTTCTGACTTCTGAATATGCAGCATTTATTTCTCGCTGTGTGTCATTGTCATATTTGTAAACTATGTAGAGTAACAGGAACCATTCGTTGCCTCTTCTGCCTGATCCCCAAAACATTTTTGCATTTTAGAATCACAGAATCCCAGCCTGGTTTGTGTTGGAAGGGACCTTAAAGCTCCTCCAGCTCCAACCCCTGCCACGGGCAGGGACACCTTCCACTAGAGCAGGTTGCTCCAAGCCCCTGTGTCCAACCTGGCCTTGAACAGTGCCAGGGATGGGGCAGCCACAGCTTCTCTGGGCACCCTGTGCCAGCGCCTCAGCACCCTCACAGGGAAGAGCTTCCTTATCTAACCTGAACTTCCCTTGTTTCAGTTTGAACCCATCACCCCTTGTCCTATCACTACAAGTCCTTGATGAAGGTCCCTCCCCAGCATCCTTATAGGCCCCCTTCACACACTGGGAGCTGCTCTGAGGTCTCCAGCAGCTTCTCTTCTCCAGGCTGAACAGCCCCAATGTTCTCAGCCTGTCTCCATACGGGAGCTGCTCCAGCCCCTGCTCATCCTCGTGGCCTCCTCTGGACTTGCTCCAGCAGCTCTGTGTCTTTCTTATGCTGGGAACACCAAAACTGTATTCAGTACTCCAAGTGGGGTTGTCAATTTCCCTCTGATATCAGTATCAATTACCAGTTTCCAAAATACAAACCATGAATTTTTAATAACATTGTCACTGTATCTTAAGCAATCCAGACTTCAAATATCTAAGGATTTTGATTTTCTGAGTTAATTATTCCACATATCAAAAGTATTTTCCTTCAGCTGCATCAATAAATCTTTAAAAGAAACTATGGCAAAATATATTATTGACATCGTATAAATGAGTTTGGGGCAAAGTTTTGCCACTGGCAGTTTGAAGATGGTGATAATGGAATATCCTTTTTGAGGTTACAGTTTCAACTTCAAAAGTATAGCAGGAGAAGAATATTAACTATAAACATTTTTACAGATCAAGGTCACTTAAAAGCCCTGCGGCTCTATCCTTTCTCGCCCTAGCTGATTGTTCCCAGCTTTTCCATCAATTTTTCTATTTGATCTTGGCACTCCATCTTCTGAACATCCTTTTCCCTTACTTTTTTGTTGGTTAGTTATTTATGCTGTGTTTTACACTCGGCACAGATAAAGAGAATCTACCAAGGGTATTGATCAAAGAATTGCTTCCTGTGCATTATTAGAACTCGGTTTGAAGCATCTGCTAAGTTCATTGAATTTGGAATACGTTGAAAAACTATTTTACTAACTACTGTCTCTTCTAAGGATGAAGCACATATTTTTCCATAGCTTATTTCCACATGCAAAAAAATATTATGATCCAGCATTACTACTTACAGTAGTGTGCCAACTGTGGGGTTATAAGTCTTTATAACCCTAGAAAAGCAATTCTTTAATCTTCTCCCCTTTTATATTTTCCTTCATAGGTATAGGCTTCAGCATTTTTAATTCAACAGAGAAATAAAATGCAGGGGAGAATTTATACTGCTTTTGGACATGTCTTTTTAAGTGTTAACATATGGGCACTGAACATTTGTCTGTGTTTCCATTCTGTGATCACACAGGGGTTTGTAACTGGTGGAAAAGATGGAATCGTGGCTCTTTGGGACGATATGTTTGAACGATGTCTGAAGACATATGCTATTAAAAGAGCAGCACTATCTGCTAGTTCTAAAGGTATTATCTGTCGGTGTGTTCTAATAAAGACTATATACAGGAGGGCCAGTAAAACAGCAGCAATAGGTGTCAAATCTTACCAGAAAACAAAGGGAAAACAGTGCTTGGAAAACCCCATGCTGGCATTTTCTGTTTGGATTGCTACAAGTTGTATTTCACACAGTCTTTGCCATTTCTAGTTTGCTCTGCTATTTCCTCCTCTATTCTGTGACATTTGGCTTTGTTTTCACTGAAGAAATGATTTTAGAAAGGAATGTCACAAACCTGCGAGCCTGGCTGCTCCGAAGCCTGTTCTGTTCAGCAGCTAGCTGCCTCAGCTGGCCACATTTCATGTGGTGAGACCAGGGTCTCTGTGAGCTGGAAAGCCCTGTTAAACTGTACTTCCACGGGCATCAGGTGAAAGCCTGTACAGTGACATTCACAGCTAATCACAGACTTAATATCCATGGTGCTGGAGCAGCTGAACCCCTGATACACTGCCACAGTTAAAGCAGTAAAATACTAGTCTTTATATTGCCACAGTATAGACTAGCACAAGCTCCCCTCCTTTGAACTATTAATTAAATCCATGGATTATGTAGTAGTTTGATCAGGCAAATGTATCTCATGGCTCATGATTTTAAACAGATTGTAATTATAGGTAATATAAGCAGTATAAACTATGGGTGATATGAGGCTCTTTTTGATTTCACAATAAAAACCTTAAATTAACATTTCTGTATTCTTCAGGTTTGCTGTTAGAAGACAATCCCTCAATTCGAGCCATCAGCCTAGGACATGGACATATACTGGTGGGAACTAAAAATGGAGAGATACTTGAAATCGATAAAAGCGGTCCTATGACTCTACTGGTTCAGGTATGGGATGGATCTCCCATATTGAAATATTGCCTGTAGATAGAGCAGACATCATAAGGTTTTCCCAGTCCTTTCCTTTCTGTTTTCATTAACCCTGGGGACCACCATTCCTATCCTTGCTCAGGCAGAAGCTGATGCTTTCTTATGTGAATGACTTTGAGATTCAGTGTGGATTCAGAATTCTGAAGGTAAAACAAGCAGTACATTAAGTTCAAAGGCTGATGAAGTTTTTAATGGATTTTTTAGACATTTCAACGAAATCTCTTTTTGCAAGACAGTACTTTGCGAAGTTTGGTTAAAAAAATTCATCTTTATGTCCTCTGCTGTATTTGCTGTTGCTTTGGTTTAGTGTCATGAATAACCCTGATGTCTATATGTAGAAAATTGTATATTTTGTTTACTGAGTTATAATTTGTCAATTTTTTACTTGTTATTCTCCATAACTGACTGAATTAACATTATTTTTCACAAACGTCTTATTTCTTTGGTGTTTTTCTTTCCAGTCAGTTCTGATCACACAAAGTAATCCTCCAAATTGTCATTGCCTGCATGACAGCCTTGCTAACCTGAATGTATAAGCTGTAAATTATTTAACTCATTCACTAATTTGGAACTGCAATCTCACATGAATCTCACATGATAGTAAAAATAGCTTAAAATTACCCAAATGCTGTGAGCTTTCTGATAAAGTGTTATAATTGTCATCCAGCTTGTTACATCCTTGCACACATCAGCTTGAGCCAAAATAGAAAATACATAAGGTGTCATCAAGATGTCATGAGAGTTCCTCCGCTTTTTCTGTTAATGGCATTTATCCATCTCAAAACCACCAGTTACCAAACTGAAATCCAGACTTAGCATAGAAATGATTTCACCTTGATCTGCAGGGCCAGCAGGAAAGCGGGAAGGGTGAAAACTGAGTTCTGAGGAAAGATTAAAAGAATTGAATATAGGTATGTTGGGCAAAGAAGTTCTTCAGGATCTCAAAAACGACATGAGCCCTGAAGACAGATTAGCCCATGTTAGGATTTCAGGAGAAAGTCCTGTTTGGAGCATCACTATTTCCTGTTCATTTCAAGAGTGGAAGAGAGAGCATTGGAAGCACAGGAATTACAGCTAGTAACAGTGGAGGAGACTATGGCAGAGTATATTTAACATGGTTATCAGAGGAAACAGACCAAACAGTCAGGTCTCTTTGAATGTGGAAAATCTTCGGGAGGAGATGCAGAAAGCCTTATTTCATGGAACTTATAAAATACTACATAAACCCAAATGCATTATTTCCTCTTAAATGATTTCCTTTAGGGACATATGGAAGGAGAAGTCTGGGGCTTGGCAGCTCATCCTCTCTTGCCCGTCTGTGCAACAGTGAGTGATGATAAAACACTCCGAATCTGGGAGCTCTCATCCCAGCACCGCATGCTGGCTGTGAGGAAACTCAAGAAAGGTAATTCTCATTTGGCCATACACTGTGATAGTCATGATACCACTCTGTTCCTGTGACAGTCCCATCCTTGCTTTCAGTGCTCATCAGAGGTATTAATTAGGTAGGAAGAGGACACAGTCATTAAGAAATTGGGAGCATAGGAAGAAAATTGTCTTCGGCATGTGTCAAGTCAATGAAAAGGGTAGAAAGAAAAAGGACGATAATCTGTTGTAATGAATGATAATAAAAATTAACTTTAATCTATTTTCCTTGTATTCCAAGTGGAATGAGTTGACCTCAAAACCATTTTCCTTCCTAAGAGTATTTATTTAAAGCCAGCATTTATTTTTGCTGACATTACAAACTTTCCTTATGAAGACAAAGGTAAATGCTCTGCATGGTGAGCACAATCAGTGGCAACATGAACTTCACATGTTACACCAACTTCTCTGAAAATGAACATTCTCCTGCCCTCTCCTCTGTACAAAGTTGGATGACCTGTGCTGAAATGCTGCCTTCCTAAAATTACACTTACTTCATTTGCTCATTGATATCCTTCAGGAAATTTTATGGTGTAAATTCAACACACTTCATTTTCAGTGACAGATCGAGAGCACAGGAACTCTAACTGGATGAGGAAAACAGGGTCAGGTGAACTCAGGGATGGAGTAGGATAGCTGCATGAGAGAGTATGGTCAGAAATAATGTTGAGGCCAAAAGTAAGTGAAGGAAGTGTGGTTTTAAATGTGCTCCACCCAACAAGAACCATTATTCAGTCATATAATGAAGAAGCTTTCAGTGTAGTATCCCTGAAAGACATGTGGTTATGCTATAATGAGTCTTTGAATTTTCCATCTGGATACCCTTTCTGATCTTTTGGTTTGCTTTGTTTTTTCTATCATTGATGTGTTTGTAACACAGTTGGAAGGTTGCATTTGCACCTAAACCCATTCCAAGTCTGTTCAAATCACCACTGTCAACTTAAAAACAGCCTATGCAGAGGGTACATTCCCATTTAGTAAAACATTAATCATAATCCTTCTATCACATAATATATTGGTTTTAATAAATAACACATCTATTTAAAAGGTATGTATTCAATGTAAAAACCTTTCAGCTGCAGTTTACTGATGATTTACTCAATCCCAAGTTTGTAAACCTAAAATACTCCCATCCCTTTTGTTCTGCAGGTGGACGATGCTGTGCCTTTTCTCCCGATGGGAAAGCCTTGGCTGTAGGCTTGAACGATGGGAGTTTTCTGGTGGTAAATGCTGACACTGTTGAAGACATGGTCTCTTTTCACCACAGAAAGGAAATGATCTCAGATATAAAGTTTTCACGAGGTATAATCAGATGATAAGGTGAAAGGGCAGCATTTAGCTTGGGGTTTCTTTTTCTCCTCTAGACAAAAGACTGTATGTCCAGAAGGTAGACTGGCTTTATGTGTGCTCCATTAAATACTTTACAATTCTGTACGACTGGATGGAGCCCACCCCAAACTGGTGCATTTGTTGCTCTACAACAGTAAAAATGCATAACAATAATAATTATAACACGTACAGCTTTAATAATCTCAGTGTCTCTTCTTTCCAGAATCAGGAAAGTACCTGGCTGTGGCTTCCCATGATAATTTTGTAGATATTTACAATGTGCTTACCAGCAAAAGAGTTGGCATTTGTAAAGGTGCATCGAGCTATATCACACACATTGACTGGGACTCGAGAGGTAAAATGTTTGACCAGAGATACAGATTTAAAATGCCTGTGAAAATGAATATCAGAAAGCTGTTCTCATGCCAGTTATTAACATAAACTGTCAGTACTAATGCAAATGATGTTTCAACATCAAGCACCATATGGGTTCAGTGCAATTACATTTGCTGGTGTCCAATTTGTTTGCTTCTTTGCTGATCATTACATGGCAATCACTGCAATGAAATTAGAGAGCCTTATTGTCACAGCTAATTACATCTAGCAGGATCGATAATGAACTCATACAAATAAGCCTTCTCAGACCTAATATGATTCTGTGTAGAACCACCTGTGTGTCTGAGCCCTGCTTCCCCTGTTGTGCTAGTCCCAAAATGTGGACCAGGCTCACTGACCACAGCAGGAGCTAAACTCTTTGCAGAATCCATTCAGGTCTGAGTGCCATTCTTAAGCTAGAAGTGGAGAGCCATGCTACAGCTGAGCTGGTACCATGTGCCTCCTTACAACCCTCATAACTGACTACTGACAGCTGTAAAGTAATAATAGCAAGTTGTCTGATCCTACCTGTATATCTTAGTAGCCAGTTACTGGATGTGTAACGTGCAGATATGAAGTGTAAGAAAACTGAGAATTCTTTGTGTCCTTTGTGGTGTTTATTGGAAACTAATTGAACTTCTAAATATAAAGGATTAATATTCTAAATTGTATGAACTGCATTATTCAGGTTGGGTAGGAAGGGCATGATGCTCCTATAGCATAATGCACTTTGCTTGTCAGTGACCCCAACAGAATGACTGTGGCTCATGTAACAAAGGGCAAGATGCTCAGTGAAAACAGGGCAGTGCTGGAACTGCACTGGTTCCTATCAGTTGATAATCTAATGTACAATCAGTTGCATACAGGATTATCTTTGTAATGTCACAGTATTTGTATGAGTATAGTAAACTTCATATTGAAGGACAGTTTGGTGTGTAACTGGACTATATGCCAGTTAGGCACTGCAAAACAGACAGGAATTTACAGTGCTTTTAGCTTTTGGCAAAACTGTCTTGCAGAATGATTATGAAATTAAAAGCATACACATTTATAGTTTTTATTTCTCATTATCATGGTGATGAAAACACAAGCAAAATGTGTCTTATCAGAAGAATGTGATTTGCTGCGAGACAGTAATTTTTTAAGTATGATGGATAATATCTAAAATACTACTTCTGCAGTGAATCAGGAGTATAGGGTTATTCTGAGAGTGATTCTAAGCCTCTGCTTTAGCTTACCTCTAGAAATCTCTTCACTCAATCAAAAGGAAGTTCATAATATTCGTAATAATGAATAAGAATATAATAAACTCTTATTTCATACCCAGGAAAGTTATTGCAAGTCAATTCTGGTGCCAAAGAACAGCTATTTTTTGAAGCACCAAGGGGGAAAAGGCATATTATAAGAATTGCTGAGGTACGAATTATGCTTATTGGACCTTTTTATTGTGAAAGTTATTTTTCAGGACTGTTGAGAATTAGCATATTTTGTCTTCAAATGGTATAGCTTTTCCTTTTAAAATACTGCATTACAGTGGCTAGAATTAGATTTAATTATTCTGTATAGCATCTTTCCTAGCCTTTGTAAATGGTAAGACTTGCAAGCTTCTGCTTGTATCTGTAAGTTTATTGTGGTTGTTTAATAGCAGTCATTTTCCACAACCCCTTTCCTGAAAAGTCACCTTTTTTCATAGAACATAGAATGGTTTGGGTTGGAAAGGACCTTAAGATCATCTACTTCCAACCCCCTGCCGTGGTTTTCTGTGTAATGAGTGTGCATCCAGGTTATACCCTCTTTAAAGAGTATGGCCTGGATTTAATGATGTGGATCAGTTGTGACACGTAATTCTTGTACAAAACTGCCCATGTTTAGCAGCTCAGAAAATCTTTATGGAGATTTGTGTCCAAATCATGCTCTGCCTTGGGAAAGTGGGAATATTTAAAGTTTTAAACCTTTTGATGAAGATCTGCAGTTTGCATTAACAAGTGGTAAACAATGAACAGTTTCTAAAAACACTGAAATTAACTTAATATTAAACATAGAAAAATGCAGGTGTGAAACCAATGTGCATTTGATGTATTAAGGCAGTGTCTTCTGGGGATATTTTGATTGCAGATAGAGAAGATCGAGTGGGACACCTGGACGTGTGTTCTTGGCTCTACTTGTGAAGGAATTTGGCCCATGCACAGTGATGTGACTGTTGTGAATGCAGCCAGCCTTACAAAAGATGGAACGCTGTTAGCTACAGGAGATGATTTTGGGTTTGTGAAGCTTTTTTCGTATCCAGTGAAGGTAATAAGTGTGTTTATTCCTGTGATTGGAAACTGCAGAAGCAGAGGAATTAAGGAAGACCCTGTTTGTGGCATGTCAGGCTGCTAATACTTGAATTCTTTGTGCTACAGGGCCAACATGCAAAATTCAAGAAGTACGTGGGTCACAGCGCACAGGTAACCAACGTGCGGTGGTTACACAATGATTCTGTGCTGCTGACTGTAGGTGGTGCTGATACAGCTTTGATGATCTGGACCAGAGAATTATTGGGCATTCAGGAGAGTAAGCTGGTTGATAGTGAAGAATCAGACACAGATGCAGAAGAAGATGGAGGTAAAAAAGGGTTGTATGAAACATGGGTTTAATTTAGTCTTTGTTCCACAAAGACTCACACAGGCGTTTAACTTGAAGTGGGTGAGAAACATTCATGTGCCAAAGCTCAGTGTAGGGAGAGCTTGGTAGGCCTTGTTTCCTTCCTTTTATTGGTGCAGATTTTCTTGTTTTCTACTCTTCCACTGTGAAACAAGGGTAGTTTGCTTTATTTTATGTTTTATTTTCCTAAGGTTATGATAGTGATGTTGCAAGAGAAAAAGCAATTGACTATACCACTAAGATCTATGCAGTAAGCATCCGAGAAATGGAAGGGACAAAACCACATCAGCAGCTGAAGGAAGTTTCAGTAGAAGAGAGGTATGTCATGTCATGCAAAGGCATTCATTTCCAAATGTACATTGCGTTCTTTTGAATCTCTTTTCATTCAACTAAAATTAGTCCTGAAAAATAAGACAGAAATATGCAAATTTTCTGTTATTCACAAGATAATATTTCAAAGGGTGTTCAACGTGTTAATATGATGAAGAATAATATGTGTATATAAGTAAAACACCTGTGAGTGTTGTGTTCTCTGATACTGTCACATAAGCACTTATGTTCTTTCCTAATTAGCAGGTAGAGCTGTGCATGTGTCTGCAGCAGGGCGTTGGGGACAGGGTGAACTTGTAAATGCTTTGTAGTTGAGGCTTTTGGTGATGTTTTCATTGAAAGGTTTTCAGCTGGTTGTAATTGTGTCAGGTTGTTATTGTTAAAGCTGAAATTTCCCATGGCACACATTGGCCTTAGGCTGAATTAGTTTGAAAAAAATAATCTGGAGGGAGAACAGTGTTGGAGAGGACAGTAAAGAAAAGAGGTAAGAGCTGAGCATAGAGAGTGAGGTCCACTGGAACACAGACCTAGGGGAGTGGGTGAGTGAAAACTCTGACGGGGACAGGATTGCTGGTAGAGAAGAATCTATAACCAGTAAAGTACATTCCCCTTCCTAATCTAGACCACTAAATCTACACCAGTGAATCCAGTTGATGCCTCAGCTGTGAATCCATGCAGTCTCTTTTGATTGAATTTCTTTTTAATGGTGGTCATTCTTTTATCATGAGTTTCCTTGCCTTTCCAATGTTGGGCACTGACAAAAGGCTGCTATGGAACTCACTGAAACAATTTCAGCTTGGTTGTTTCCCCTCAGTTTGCCCAGAACACATGACTAGTAACAATACCAGTAGTGCAATGGCATATTGCTCTCCCCAGGGATCCTGCCCTAGTTAGAGAACAGGATACATGTCCTCAGGGAGTACAGCGGGCACAGAAGGAAGCAGTGGTGCACTGCAGGATCCCTGCTGCAGATACTGCAGATCAGAGTGCTGGGTGGCGAAAGAGGCTGGGATGGCAAGAAGAGAGCTCTGGAGCCTGTGGAGAGCTGTCTTCTGCTTCTGTCACAGGGCTCTTGGGGGCTCTTGGTAGTGGCTGGCAAACAGACTGTTCTGCAGCCAGCCTCTCGCCATGTACCACCTCAGTTCCTGCTGTGCCCTCAGAGGAGTACAGCTGAATTTGCAGGAAAACTGCACACTCATGACTGCAAGTGGAGGTCAGTTGAGCAGGGTGTTGAACAAACATGTAACACATGGAACAGATAAAGGTCTCAGGTTCTCTTACCTGACTGTGGAAAACTCATGCCATCTTTTGAGATTTTTGGCTTTAAATCTCCTTGGTGTCCTGATTTTCAAGATGCAAAATGGAGTGAGTAGTAGTTCCTGATTTCATGCAGACCTTTGAAAAATAAATGAGTTTATGTTTTTAAAGCTTTCAAAGAATGGGTAGAAAGTAATAATAATGTCTTCACTCAGTATTTGAATAGGACAACAGATGCTGGGTGTGAAAAATGAGAAGGAAAATGTTGCACCCCCTTCTTTTCATCACAATATTTTAACAAAAACATGCAATAGAAGGATTAGTCATTCCATTTTTCTATAAAAAGGGTATTATCTAGTAAACATGAATGTTTTGAGATTGAGTTAAGAAAAGGAAGCAATTTATTTTATTTTGGGCTAATAGTGCTAAATTGTTATTACACATGAAACAGCAGGTGCCAGTGGTACAGCACCAGATGTTTTACACCAGAAACCCTTGTACCTTCCAGCTGCTTTATTCTGCTTTGATGATGCAAAAGCAACTGTAGAGCCAGTTTAATTGACCAATTAAGCTGGGCTTAAAATTGTTTTGTACCAGTGAATTACCAACCATATGAGCATAAGCACCAGTCTCTTCTGCAGTTTGCCAGCACTATTTTCAGTCCAGGGTAAAAACCACCACAGTCCCTTTGGTTCCCTAGGAAGCTTTCCTTCTTGAAACCTGGCGCTCTGATGCAAGCAAGTGCCCAGCTTCTCTAAGGAGTACCTGTCTGCCATGTACTCTTCCTGACTTCTGAGCCTGTCCACATCCTCAGTCCTACACTGCACAAGCTGATTCAGCCGAGGCAGCAATAAACCTGCTGTGCTGCTGTGGAGGAGGGCGCGCTGCAATGAACAGTTTGCTTTTTTCCAACCCTATAAACAAAACCCGTGGTACTGCAAAGCAGGCTTCCTGCTTGTCACACTAACTGATAATCCCCAAGGCAGCGAAAATGTGCGTTGTGCTATCCAACACCACAAAGCACCACTGAAGCTGGAAGCTCTTCTAGTGCTTCCACACTACCCACTCTGTTTACAGCTGGTGGGCCTATTTAAATGGGTAGACACCTCCTCTGCAGTGAGGTTGCCTTTGAGTAATAATGCCTTCCATAATTATCTCTTCATAATGACTGTACATGAAAATAGCTTCCTGTGACCTATCTGAAAGAATAAGCTATCCCATAACAAGTTCTGAACTTTAACATTCTCCATGTCTTCTTTTCTTCTTAGTACCTCTATGTAATCAACAGTTTTGTACTCATTTTATAATAGCTTAAAAGTAATCCCTTGTAACTGTCCTTTCCACCTCTTCTCCTGAAGAGACGCAGCTATTCGACACATTTTTATATGTTTCAATTGCAGCTACTTCAATATAATCACATCTTTGGCATTTGCAATTTGCTGTTCTGCGAAAATTGTCAACAGATCCCATACTTTTCATATATAGCTTGTTAGGAAAAGATAAATTCACTTCCCTTTCTACATCAGATTAATGTAATTGCCAGAATTTATAGTCAAACAATTAGAAACAAATTTCAGGGTGAAATGCAGGCAAAACTGCAGTTTCTGAGGGTGCTGTGGTGGGATAGGGCCTGAAGCTGTGAAAGGTCCTGGGCTTTGGCTGCAGTAAGGTGAGATTCACGTGTTGGCCACTAGTAGTAAATGACTTCAGTTTTTTGGCCACAGTTGTACCAGTACGTGCACAATTTATGCAGGACCTTGACACTCTGAATTATGAGTGTTTCAGGCTGAAGCTGACTTTTCTTGTAGACAGATGAATTATTAGGCAAGCTTCTTAGCTGTGCCAGATCCCATCTCTTCTGAGAATGCAAAGTAATGCAGCAGCCAGTGAAGGGTCCATCTCACCATGTTCAACTCCCAAACCTTTCCTCTTTGTAATTATGCCATGTGTCTGTATGAAGACCCCAAAGGTTGGGCATTTGATAGGATTTGCACACTGTGAATACTCTGAGTTTCATAACACACAGCCTATGTTTTGAAACCCATGTTGCAAGATGGAAGTTCCTTTAAGGTAGAAGCAGTGAGTTCATCACGAGACCTGAAAAACTGCTTCTCTGCTTCATTGCAGAGTGCAATGAGGATCTGAGACATGTCCCCACGTTATATTTTCATTGTCTCTGAGAAAGGAAAGTGAGTTACTCATAGGTATAGAGAGTTATTCATAGGTATAAAGAGTTATTCATAGGTATAAAGAGTTATTCATAGGTATAGTGAGTTATTCATAGGTATAGTAGGTAGAACACCAGAATTAAAGAAAGGAAGTTTAAATTAAGAAAAGAAAGGAGAGAAAACCAAGCTTCCAGCCTCCAGCTCAAGCGAGAGACAGGAATAGCTGGGGCTGTTGCTCTGAGCTGCTTCTGAGGAGCAGGGACTTTAAGCTCACTATGTTTCTTTCTTTAAATAGTGCTATTCAGAAGGTGAACTGGTGCTGAACAACTCATTTCCCTGCTTAGATAATACAAATATGCTTCAAAGGGACTATGTGACACCTAGGAGACAGTTTTGGCTCAAGATGGCTTGTTTATTTTCCTCTTTATTACAGCTGCATTTCCATCTCTGTAATTTTTGTCCTTGCTGGAACAAGCTTGCAGGGATTTGCTTCTGTGATATTAAGAGTGGTGACTCTGAAAAACTCAAAGCACATTATCTCTCTAGAAGTAACAAATCATTGTACAATTCAGGAGGAGTTTGATCTTGGGAACTGAGATGTGCAAGTATCTGGTTGGGAGCTAATACAAGGAGTGAGGGGAAAGCTTTGCAACAACCACCACCCTTCTGGAAAGGAATCAACAATTTAGGAAGGACTCCCCCAGTTCATACAAAGACTTACTTTGTTGTCAAAAGAGAGGAGCCAGCAATTCTTGTCCCTTCTCTCCCCCATCATGGGAAGAGAGTGGGAGGGCAGATTTCACGTACTAATACTTGATAAATGATAACTGGACTTGGAGGAGCTGTTGTTACTACCCAGCACATGCCCTGTGCTTAGCACAGTGTAGCAAGATGGAAAAAAAACCTGTTTTCCACTGGTTTTCTCCAGATTTCCAGAGTATTGGGCCCCTGAGCAAAATGGGCAGACAAATTTCATTATTATAAAGGGCAAAAAACTATCTATGGCAAACTTGGGGATAATATTAAGGTTTTTCCTTAGAAAACCTTTTGAGACCTCACTTGGAGTACTGCATACAGTTTTGGTGTTCCCAGCATAAGAAAGACATGGACCTGTTGTAGCAAGTCCAGAGGAGGCCATGAGGATGCTCAGGGGCTGGAGAAGCCGCCGGATGGACGGAGGCACG
>NW_009913158.1:24013-40347 GCF_000696875.1 Nestor notabilis | reverse complement strand
AAGTTGGGGCTGTTCAGCCTGGAGAAGAGAAGCTGCTGGAGACCTCAGAGCAGCTTCCAGTGTCTGAAGGGAGCTACAAGGAGGTTGGGGAGGGACTCTTCATTAGGGACTCTAGTGGCAGGACAAGGGGTAATGGCTTTAAACTTAAACAGGGGAACTTTAGGTTAGATCTAAGGAAGAAGTTCTTCACAGTGAGGGTGGTGAGGCACTGGAATGGGTTGCCCAAGGAAGTTGTGAATGCTCCAACCCTGGCTGTGTTTAAGGCCAGGTTGGCCTTGGCGACATGGTTTAGTGTGAGGTGTCCCTGCCCATGGCAGGGGGGGTTGGAACTAGATGGTCTTAAGGTCCTTTCCAACCCAATCCATTCTATGAAAAGCAAATCAAAGCCCTTTATTAAATGTACTTTTCCTGTCTCATTTATTCACATGATGAAAATAACAGTGATTCTGCAAACATCGTGGAGGAATGGAGAAGTTACATTATGGGTTTTACTTGCAGGACTTGAAATAAATCAGAGTGTGGGGTTTTTTTTGGGGGGGGAACCTGAGATTTACTCTCTCCAGCAGCAGCTATAGCTTTAGAATGGAAAAATAGCAGGAAAGGTGATGCTGGGGAACAGTTCTAGAATGTCTTGTAGGTGTATTTGCCACATTCAGTTAAGTAATTAATGAATTGTTGTTTCTCTCTTCTCTCCCTGACCTTCTTGTTTTTCTTCTTCTCCCTCTCCATGTCTGTCCTCCTGCCCTCCCCACACATCCTTACTTTTCTCTTCCATTTTGCTCCTCTGATTGTCATCCTCTTTGCTCTGCCTGTGTGGTTCAGAAGTGGGGTGCCCATGGGAGGTGCTGCAGGAGCAGTCTCACGGTGTGGGAGCTCCAGAAGCAGTGCTCCCACACCACGGGACCCCTTGGTCACTGGTGGGGCTGTCCCAGGCAATCCAGGACAATTGTAAGCTCTGCTGTGTGATGTAGGAATTCAGCTTCACTTCAGCAAAGGGATAACTTCTGAACTGGGACTGGTTTAACTGGCAAAGACTTTATATGATAAGAAGTAAAACAAGCTGTGTGAAGACTAGATTTATGTTACTAATACAAGAGGCAAAAATGCATTTGCATTTGCATTCTACTAACTGCTAACACATATCCTATGTTTGCAGCTTCCAGTTAGTTTGGTTTGCATGACTCTACATAAACTGAAAACTCTTGTAATGTACCTGGTGGTGGAAAACCCTTTGAAGCAGATTGAATATGTAGAAAACAAAAAGCAACATTGGCATGTTTGTCTAGTTTTCTGGTTTCTTTCTCTCTCTCCACGAGCTGTCTGTCTCAGAGCCTGTTCCCCAGTGTGTTACTATGCATCATTTGTAATCATATGCTCTGATAAAGGGGAGAGATTAAAGAAGGTTAAGAACTTGGATCTTCTCTCTTGAAACATCACTCTTTTGGTTATTTATTCCTTTAAAACAACATGAACTGAATTATACAGGCTTCCAAAGTAGCCCTCACAAGTGGTGAGTTCAGACCTTTGTACCATAAACTGAATTATTAGACATATGGTTACAAAATTTGCTCATACACTTTTACATGTACACTTCTGTGGGTGCAGTGTAAAGCTTTGAATGTGAATCTGCTTTGTATTCATGTGTAGGAGGGAACTGTTCAAATGTATCTGGGAAAACACATCTCTGGGGTGGAGAAAATAACATCAGGCTTATTCCAACAGAAACCTCCCATTTGAGCATGAGCAGCATCCTTTGGCATATTCCCTTTTACTTTCTCAACAGCCCTATGTCAAGTTAATGCATCCTAAACATATCTGGCAGCATGCTGGTTTCAGCACAGTTGTCCCCAAGGCTTGAACACATTGTGAGTGGTATTTTTACAGTCCCTGCCAACCTATTGAACTCAGGGTCAGCCTGGCATCTCCCACAGGTCAGCACAAAGCTGGCCCAAAGGTCCTCTTCATCTGGGGGTGTGGAATTGAGGGATGCCAATACTGACCCAAGGCACAACATGTCACCAACATTTCTCTCTCTGAACCTGAGCACTCTCTGCACTGAGATTGATGTGAAATATTCAACTTTTTTTGAAGGTTGTTGTGTAGGTTGTAGTCCAGGATGGATTGAAAAAGTTTGCTTTCTGCTACGTTTTGTTATGCAGGGGAAGGATCTGCCTATTACGTTTTACTTCCAGCCCAAAAATTTCACTATATACTATTGGTTGAATATTTTTACTTACACAGTAAGCACAGCTTCAAAACATGTCAGAGATTATGGAAAGAATAAAAAAGTAGATGGAAAAAGACTCTTCCCCTCAAACACGACCACAAACCCTGAGAGAAGCCTAAGGAAGAAGAAAGACCTTCTGAATATGCTGAAGTTGGGTTGATTCTGATGCCTTGGTAGTACATGGAAATAATTCTCCTGCAGTCTTATTACCTGATGTGGTCAAAACCTTTTTAGCTCCAAGGCAGACAGGTTTTGCCTATAGCAGGTTTCAGTGTGTCCCTTGAAGCTGCCTTGGGCAGTTGAGGCTGAGGGAATCTCCAGGCAGCCCTGTATCCAGTGTGTTAGGTATGGCAGCCCTCTGTGCAACAGGGCCAGCAACAGTTGTGTAGATCAACAGCTTTCCAAGATGCTTAGAACAATAAACTTGTTAAAAATAAGGGCCTTCAGATCTCCTTCAGAAGTGATTACCTTCCTTACTAATCTGCTTTCCTGCTTGTTTCACATTTGGGGACTGAACTAGAATGACATGCAAACGCAATGCCTTAACTTCCCCTGCAAAACAGCAGTGGCTGCACCCCCATGTGCTCTGTAACACCTGCTGGGTTTTTTGGTTATTTTAAAGAATGCATCAGCATACATGTGAAATCATCAATATTTGTACCCATGCTAAAGCTTTTTCAGTGCTACCCCCTTGAAAAACAATTTGGATTACAATTGATGTTTCCCTCTAGTTTTGTTCCAGCTTTGCTTTGACGCACTGTATGAGAATGGGGTATTTTCATATTGAATACTGTTCTTTTTGGCTGCCTTGTGCTATCCACAAAATGTAAAGTAACAGCAGGGAAAAGTGGACATTTAACTCATATCTATGTTGGGATGGGAAAATCCAAGGATTTAAAATTCACAAAATCTTTTAACCCCCTCTTAGAACTCCAGTTCTGCAGCAGTTTTAGGGCACTTGGGAGTCCCCCTCCTGTCCCTTAGCAGAAGGGTACTTTGAAAAGCTGCTGTTGCATTTTCTCTGAAATGGAGAGTATGTAGTTTTTTTTAAACTTGGGGTTTTTTGTTCTGTTGCCCAAACAAACTGCCAGTAGTGGCTCCTCTTACCTCGCTTTGCACTTTGCTTTCTCTTCCTGGGAGCAGTCGTGCTTGGTTTTGTGTAGCATCCAAGTATGTTCCCTCTCCAGGTAGCAGCCATCTAAATTCACACCTTAGTTTCCCATTTGGACTGTCTTCAGCTTCTTCTCTACCCATTTCTGCCGAGCCCAGCCCATCACCTTCTCAGTGTCCATCTGTCCCTGCTCCAAACCTCACTGTCACTTTCATGCAGCACTGTCTCTGAAGATCCCATTCTGTTTCCCATTGGCCTCAGAACAGAATGTTTGTGTTCTTGCCAGTTTATTACTGATGCAGACGGAGTCTCTCATCAGAGAGCAGTTATGCCATGTGCTCTAAAAACATGAACTGGTTGTCCCTGTCCCATAGAATTTATCATAACAATTTTGGTCTGTCTTTTTCTCATTTATTTTCTGTCTAAATGGATCTGACTTTTTTCCTCCCCTTACTCTGTCTCTGTTCCCTAAGATCACATCTGTTTTCTCCCTCAAGTTGCTTCACTCTTCTGAAACCCCATTCCCTCTTCCCCTGACCCAGCTCTCACTGTGTCTATCTGTTACTCTCTGTCCTGGTGCTGCTTCTTCACCCTACCTATGATTTAGGCTCCTCTTCCTACTCATGAGTCTTGGCCGTTTCAGGTCACCTTCTTGCTTAGGTGCAAGGGAATAAGTTGTCTCTTTCACCTTTCGGCATGAAGACAGTGAGTGATGTTTGCCAGTGTAAATCTGAGTTAGCTTGCTGATTTAAACCCCTGCATACTTGTGCAAGCATATTGTTGGGATAATCGTTAGTAACAGGAATTTTATTTGCTGTATTCACAGTATCTAAAGAACTGAAAGCCCTCTAATGTCTGACTGTGTCTTATCTTTCCTGGAACTCATTCACCCCATAATGTAATATAAACACATTTATTTTAAATGACTGGAAAGAAACCGTTAATGCTTGTATTATGTTTTAACTTGCTTTCCTTTGGAGGCAGGGAATTGTCAAGTAAGTACTAACACAGAGAAAGCACAGATTGCTGTCAATGTACAATGCAGATTGCATAGGTCAATTTGCTACAGTGCCAGTTTCTTGTCTTGACACTGCCATCTTCTGTACCAAAATCAACTAGGTGCAGTCTCAGACTTGTTAAAATTGAAATGACTTCTTAAACTGTTAAACATTTGATGTTGCTTTACATTTGTTTTATTAAGATGATAAGGCAGCGAACGCATACCTGTGTGTATATATACATGTATATGTATATATGACTGCACACAACATGCTGGTGGTGTGTACTGTGAAAAGTTATAGCAAAGTATACGTGTGTATGTGTATGTTTCCAAATGAAATCTCATGCTTACAACAGTTATGATCAAGCATGTCACAGCGTAGTGTTCTCCTGCTTTCATAATCTTGGCTTGCTCTTGTCATAAACTTTAACTATGTTCCTAGGTAAAGAAATGTACAAATGATTTGTTTTAAAGTTACACTAAAACAGAAATAAGAGCAGGAAGCATAGAAGAAAATGATTTATTACCTTCATAAGCAAGGCCCTAGTAAATCTGGGCTGCAATGAAATAATGATTTCACTTTGTAAGAGTCTTAAGTCTTATAATAGTTTCCTGCCCCCTCCTCTGGTGAGTGCACTGCTATTCGGTCCGGTTGCCACCACCACTTATGTAATGTGACTTGATTGACCACTTTCAGAGAAAATAAAGGTACTTGTTTCCCTATGAACAAAAAAGTACAAGCTGTCCCCATGAGCAAGTTGGCCTCCCAAGGAACAATGACGAGGCGAAATCACAGGCTGAACTGGGAGAGAAAACAAGCATCCATTGTGTGACATTCTCAACTGTGCTTATGAGGCTGTTAAGTTCCTACCAGTTTCCATCCTGTCAGGCACCTGAAAACAGAGACATGGAATCACATTCTCCTTCAGTATATAGTGTGCAGGAAGCATGGACGTAGCTTCCTTTTTCCCTAGATCCCGTAGGATCTTTAGTTCAGAGCATACCCAGGGATGATGTTTCCGAATTTGCGGACTGGTGCACTCTTTAATTTCTGTTTTAGTTCTTGCTGGCATGCTTGAACAGCATGGTTTGTGCCACAGAGGAATGACTGATCAACTCTGAAAGTGCTTGTGCATGAGTAAAGTGGTCAGAAGTACACCTAAACTGTATTAAGTTTCTTACTTGGCTTTATTTGCTGCTTACAAGGGGATCAAGGTAACTCTTTCACTCTTCTAATGTCACAAGATCACCTGCTCATGTATTTTGCTAGTACTTAGTGAGTTTGTTTGTTTGCTTGAGAAGTGGGTTAGTTTGTTCACCTCCAGCTTAGTTCTGTCTTATTGAGAGCTCAGATTTTCACGCTGCTTACTCCTGCAATAAGTATTCTAGCTGTGTAGCAGTAAGTGCTCTAACTGTGCATTTTGTCAGTTGTTGCCTTTAATACCTTCCATAGAAAACCACAATTCCAGAAAAAGCAGCTCCCTCTAAGCAAAAGGGATTTAGTTCTTTTGCAATTACCTTTTGCAAAAAGTGAATTAATGGGAATAGAAGCATAAGGACAAGAACAAATTAATTTTCACAGCATATATAATGGATATTGAGTTCACACCTTTTTGAAATCTTCAACTGTGGAAATGTTTTCCAAATTGGAATGTTTATTGAATAAATGGAGAGCTTTTCACTTACAGAGCTCCACTATTTTTTAACCCTGTCTCCAGAACCTGCAATTGGAGTTTAAAGGCATGTGGTGAGGTGGGGTTTGTGTTATTCACAGCAGCCATCAAGTGATGTTTTGGAGAAGCATTTAACCATAATATCTGGTTTTATTCTTTTGCCATCATCGCTTCTACCCAAGACCTATTTTCTAAGTAAAACATGACCAAACATGGTAAGAATTTGGGCCAGATTTCTGTGGGCTAATTTCTCCAGTAACCCAGTGCAACTCTTCTGGCTCTGTTCTGCTGCTGACAGGGTTAGAATTAACCCTCATGAATATCTGTTAACAGAAAGGGAGGATCATTACACTTAATTTACAGTGCTCATCTGCAGTGGAGCAGGCCTTTGATTTTGTAAGGTCATGAACTTCTAGAGGCTGAGCTCCTGCTTCTCCTCTTGGGTCTGTGCCTCTTCTTTCTTCCTCAGAAGGACAAACAGTAGCAGCACAAGTTGTCTGTCTTTAAGGTCATTTGCACAGATCAAATTTTGTTTCAGTCTGTGTTCCACATTTGTCTTTTTAGCTACTTCTAGCAACTATAATTCTATAAAAGTGCTTTGCTGGCCTCAATCTCTGTTAACTTCACACGGATGAATGACTTGTACATTTCAAAATCTAATCATTTCATCTTTAATATGATTTTGGAGCAGGTTTTCATAAAGTCCTCTCAAGGTTTTGTGATGGGGTTTCTCAGAAGCAGTAATGTTGGGAAAGGTCAACTGCCAGCTGCAGAAAATCTTTTAGCTCGTTTCTGAAAGCAACAATTTCCTGTCATTTAGTATTCAAGGAATTTCCCATGGGTTAAATCATGGGGTTTTTAGAAAATGGCACGAGGTGTTCTGCCACTCACCCACAAAAATCAGTGTTATTTCTGCTCTTCCCATCAACATGCATATGGTTGTAGTCGGTTTGCTGGTTAACCCTAAAAACAGCTAAGCATTAAGCTCATGGAGTTGCAATTGGCCATTTCTTGTTGCCATACAAAACACATGCTGTGGTTTTGGAGGTTTTATTTTGCTTTCAAACTTGCTGATTGTCATCTTTTGTAACTGTTTCAGGCCACCAGTTAGCAGAGCTGCTCCTCAACCCGAGAAACTGCAAAAGAACAATATCAACAAAAAAAAGAAACTGGTTGAGGTCAGGCTTTATACTTTTGCATTTGCTTTAGAAGTGCTGGGGGAAGTTCATCTCTGTTTTGAGGGCAGCTAAAGTCATATATGGAAAAGAAAGCAAATTCTAGGAAGTGCTTTCAAACACCAGGAGATATGATAGACAGCAACCTCTGTCAGAAAGAAACTCAGATTCAGGGTGTTAAAGCTTACCTATAATAGAAAGCTCTTCAAACCCACCATCCATCTCTCAAGTTGAAGGCAGGTAGAGCCCAAGTGTATGTGCCTCCACAGCAGAGCCCATACTCACTGTATCACCCCACAGGAAATAGTTAGAAGCTGCACTTTCACACATGAAAAATCACATGCAGGATTTTGCATGATGAAATTTGCTTGGTTACTTTGGAACACACCTTTTCCCCCAAACAACCTTTTTGAATTTCCACACTATATGCTGAACAAGGAATATTCTGTGTTCTATGCGGAGAGTTTGCAACACTTGCTTGGGCTGCCTCTGTCATTTGAACTGTGCCAAGTAAGCTGTGATTGTGTTTGGGACAGGTTCATTAAGTGTCTTCTGGGCTACAAAAGCAACTTTAACAACAACCCATTAACCACCACTGTTTTCTGGAGGAAGTTTCCTTGGTAGTTACTAATAAGTACACTGAAATTATACCTCTGATTAATGTTTTAATTGTAAAGCCTTCGCTTCTTACAAGGCCTTTAAGGTCAGAATTTGGTCTGTTAAAATGTGGTAGTTTATGGGCATGATTTTTGAAGACTCTTAAAGCAGAATTAAAGATGCTTGCAAAGATACCCTATATAGAGATCAAACTGTGATGGGCAGATTAGCAGATTTGGATCTGTTTTGTAAATTGTATATATTCTGAAGGGAAATTTACAGCAGCCAGATGAATTATTAAAGAAATAGTAATATAAATGCAGTGCCTTAGTTGACCATTAAAGCATTGTAGATAGTCTGTGAGAATGTCATGCCCCAATAAGTGAGTAAAAGAACAGGGTTAACTGATAAACTATTGTTTAATTAGTGTATTGCCTCTACAAGGTATCTGTAGCTCGTGTGATTACTTTAGAACTGTGCTTATGTGATCTAAACTCTGTCATCTCCTTGTTCCTTCTTTCATTTCACTCTTCCTCTTTCTTTTCCTTTTACTTGACCAGGAGCTGGCTTTAGACCATGTTTTTGGATACAGAGGATTCGATTGTCGCAACAACCTCCATTACCTGAATGATGGTGCTGATATTATTTTCCACACAGCTGCAGCAGGCATAGTCCAAAATCTTTCCACTGGTAAGATCTGGTAATTCTTTCTACTGATTTGGTAAAATCTTTCTACTGGTAAGTATTGTTTCAACTTGAAACAATACTTGGAGGTAAAAAATGCTTTACAAGTAAAACATTTCTGATTGAAAGCCTGCTGCCAAGAAGGGGCAGAAGAAGAAAAGCTGTCACATCTGGTGGCCTTTAGGGACTCTGGTCCTAGCACGGCCTCTGACCCACGGAGCTGGAAAGCTCAGTCCCATCTTGCTCCATTTGGGCCCTTGCCCATGGGAGGACAGTGCAAAGCTCAGACTTCACAGGGCTTTGCTCTCCACTTTGCTTTGGTTATACTGGGGAACTGGGACCCTGCATTTGCCAGTTTGGCTTTTCCTTGCAGTTACAGGTTGGTACAGGATGATTCTTGGGCCAATTCCTGGTACCCTGGACATAGCTACTTTACCAAATACTGTTTTTCTATACATACCCATGCGTTAATGGTTACGTTCATAGTGCATTAGTTAATGGTGCCTGGGAGGAAGAGCAGAGCAGCTGCAGACATAGTTACTGCTCCACCCTCATCCATCCCTGGAGAGCACAGCATGAGTGTAGTGACAGGCCAAGTATTCTTTGCTTCAGTGGTGGCTCTTCCTTCAATACTGTTGTGATTAAAACCATGTTTGAATTTTATTAGGTAGTCAGAGTTTCTACCTGGAGCATACTGATGACATTCTCTGCCTAACTGTGAATCAGCACCCAAAGTATAAAAACATTGTGGCTACCAGCCAGATCGGTAGGTGACTCTCCATATAGCAATGTTTTACTCACAAATCATCAGGGGCACTGATTTATTTTGGGCTTTTCTGTGTTGGAGTTTTACCAGGACATGACTGTGCTACTGTCCTCAGACTTTCTCTTTGATTGTAAAGAGGTAATCAAGCGTCAGGATTTTCCTGTGGTTTCAGTTTCATCTCTGATTGTGAGTGGTTGGATTTTAGAGTTAATTGTAGGATTATATCATTATATCATATTTCAGAAAGCAAACTTTGATAAACTGCACTATCATCTAGCTAATCTGTAATCATATGATTTACAGAATTTCCTTTCCTTCCTATATCCAAGGCAGTGTTTAGCAGTAAAATGCTTAGCAGTGACAATAAAACTATCAAAATTTCCTAAGCAGAATCACAGAAACTATACAGAAAAGGAAAGGAACAGTGTGAAATCTCAGTGGGAGTTATGGCACATGTACGCAGCCTCTTGCGAAACCCTATATATTTATGTGCTTAGTATTTACACACAGAGTCCTCTTAGATTCCCTAGTACATTTTGCAGGAGTAAGCGTTGTGTGGGAAATGCAGGATATTTGTCCCAGTAGCAAGATCTGTTGCCTTTCATTTAAACCACCTTAATATAATTAAGTGCATGAAAAAGAAGGGTGTCATTCAAATTCATCTCATCCCAGAAGGAGACTTAAGTCTGCACCTTCTGTAATGAATAACTTCAGAGGGGGCAGGAAAATGGCACCTTGACAAACCAGCTTTGCCACCTGCACTCAGGGCTGTCACTTCAATCTGGATGTTGAGTGAACACAAAAATCTGTGTCTTGTCAGAGCTTCTGTTCAAAATACTGGGTTAAAAATACAGGGAAGAGGTGACTGTTACAGCCCCTCTCTTAGTCTGTCAGCAAGAGCCCATGAAACCAGTGCTTCTGATAGTGGTTGAGATTCTGTATGGCCATGGAGTCGTTCCACTTTGAAATGTAATAGTTTTTAAAAGCTGCATGTCTTTAGCATTTCTTTTACAACTCAAAGTACTAAATATTGTTGCGATATTTGTGTATAAAAGCCAATATACCCAAAGAAGTTCAACAATATTCCTGCTTATTTGCTTTGTTGATTTAATCCATATCCATTTTCAAACTTTTAATTTTGTTTTTCCTTCTGGTGCTGATGCTGGCACTTCAGCATTAGAAACATGACTTACTTCACCTATTGTTTTCCCTTGGTGCTTCTCATTTGCCATTGCTCTCACAATGCAGGTGATATGACAGAATTCCCAGGTAAGGCTGATTTGTTTGTGGGTTTATTCAGCAGAGTTCTGTTAAAGTCTCATGTTTCCTCGTTGTATCTGTGTGAACCGCGGATACAAATGAAACATCTACAGTTTCTTTTGCATGAGGCTCTTCATAAATGTTATGTTGTTCTTTTAGACCTGTCTTACTTCATGAAATACAATGATTCCCCCTGTGTTTTGCAAGCTATTACGGTTATTTTTTGGTTTGGGTAGTGTTAATCTTAAAACAAACCCCCACAACTTCCAAGTGTCTGTTTAGGTTAAGTGTTCTTGAAAGATGCCTCTTTTGCACTGAAGCTTTCCAGATGCTGAATTAATTCTCTTTTAACACATCTTTTTGCACATATAGGAACAACTCCCACAATTCATGTATGGGATGCTATGAGTAAGCAAACGATTTCAATGCTGCGCTGCTTCCACACCAAAGGGGTCAACTACGTTAACTTCAGTGCAACTGGCAAACTTCTGGTTTCCGTGGGAGTTGATCCAGAACATACTATCACAGTGTGGAGGTGGCAAGAAGGTAACTCTGGAAAAACCCTCTTCCTTCACCCTGATAGAACTGTGTACAGTTACTTGCTTTTCCTTTCAAGTCTTGGGAATAGATGGGTATTCCAGAGAATAGATTAGTCCGAGCATCATGGCTCCCTAAGTCACAAAACCAGTTAAAGGAGATGGAAAAGTGCTAGATAATATGAACAAGAAAACCAGTTTTAAATGTCTATTATAAATAAAAGTAGGTTAAGGAAATAATGTTGTTTAATATAACATTCTATGAAATTAAGGGAAGTATTTTCTTCTTCTTCCTAAAATACTTGAACTTGAAATTCTACTCTGTGGATAGGCCTTGGGAAGTCATTTCCAGAAAGGAATTATCATCTTTGGAAATGGGGGAGAGGAGAGGGAAAGTGTCCCAGCTCCTTAGAAGTGTCCCTGTGCGTTTCACCAGATGGGAACTCATTGATGATATGCCAAATTTCTGAGGTGTTATTTCACTGATCAAGGTGACAAATCATGCTGTGAAGTACTAAATGTGAGCTTCCTAAAGCTGTCATCCAGGGACCTTACAGGTTGCATGAATTAAGATGTTTGATACACTATGTGGGGACGTGCTTAGCTTTCAGCATCTGGGACACAGTTCTCTAGTCCAATACCACGTCAATTGATGTTATAAAATCATACCAGAGCTTAACTTTGCAGGTAAATTTAACTTTATTTTATCCTTTCCTAATTAAAACAGGGGCTAAAGTGGCCAGCAGGGGAGGACACCTGGAGAGGATATTCGTGGTAGAGTTCCGCCCAGACTCAGACACCCAGTTTGTGTCTGTTGGGGTAAAACACATGAAGTTCTGGACATTAGCTGGCAGTGCTTTGCTTTATAAGAAAGGAGTCATTGGTTCCATGGAAGATGCCAAAATGCAAACCATGCTTTCTGTGGCCTTCGGAGCAGTGAGTTCAAATTACTTGCTACAGACTTTTATCATACATTGTCTTTAAAACTGCAAGTGCCAGTTTGCTTTGTGGAAACCTTATGCAGCACACACAGTGCAAGACCATGGAGCTCTTGCTTATAGTTAAACTTTTCATTCCAAACTTGCACACCTTTACATCCTCAAGGAAGTTTTCTAAGCAGGGTCTGGTTTCTCTGCTGCCATGGCTTTTCTGTCTTTCCTTTGCTAGTTATGTACTGCTTCACTGGTTAACTTAGAAGAATGTGATGTTATCGTGTGGGTAGGCTCTGCTACCCTTTTTTCTGTCAACACTATTTGGTACAACATGTGCTGGTGATCCCACTAATGGTTCCAGTATATTCTGCTCTCCAGTATGATCATTAGGGAACCTTGCACTGTGCTTTAGATTTCATTGTGTGTGAAAACAGTACATATTATCAGTGAAAAAGCAGCGTTACCATGATCCTAACTAAGGTCTGAAATAGCTTCTGCTTCATCCAGAAACCCTACAGAAATTACCTTTGCATAGGCAGGGCATAAAGTACACAAATCACCAATTCAAAGAAACCCCTTGCTCCTAATTACCCACCCTGGACAATAGTGCTAGTGTGAGAAATGCAGGACTATAAAATTAGGCTCCCAAATCCTCATCTTTATGCCCAAAAAAGTGACTGTGTTGTCAAAAAATGCTCCAAACCAAAGATTTATTGCTCTTCTGTGGAATTACTCCAGTACAAAATAGGAGTAATGTAATGGACACTAAAGATCCCAAAAGGGATTTTAAAAAAGAAGAATGTAATGTCAGAACAAGCAAATTGCTTGTCTGTACTTTTCAAAACCAGCAAATGAACTCGACTTGACTAGAATATGTCATTCATCCAGGGTGCTTTCTTCTTCCTCAGATATGTGTGATTGAATCTCACTGGCTTCCTTTTATGAGGAATTATGCCATTGCTGTGGTGCATAAAGCAGTTATCAGGTTGAGTTAGTTCCGCAGTTAAGTTTATACACTTCATTGTCAATCCCTGGAAGATCCTGCTTGCCAGTCACCTGTAGTGGGATTCACCCTGACACATACTCAGAGAAGAAAGCAGCATCACTTGGAGTTCAGCAGTGGTAACCTGCTGCCCATCTCACCAGTGGGGCCATGGCACAGCATGTGCACAGCAAAAGAAGTATATAAATGTGAGAGATGGAGATAGATGCACGAGGTGAATGTGTTCCACACACATGATTTATAACACCCCAAAGAAACACCCTTAGAGTGCAGTCATTAAACTCATTAAACTCATTCTGCAGGTGCAGATTGTTTCCATTCCTACAGTCATTGCACAGTTGACTTTCCTCAGGAAATTTGGTAGCTAAAAGAGCTTTAACTGAAGCTGAACAAAGCTGCTGAGGTATTTATCATATCACAGATATTGCTGCTTTTTTTTGCAGAATAACCTTACCTTTACTGGTGCCATAAATGGAGATGTCTACGTGTGGAAGGACCATTTTCTGGTCAGGCTTGTGGCAAAAGCTCACACTGGGCCAGTGTTCACAATGTACACGACCCTTCGAGACGGACTTATCGTTACAGGAGGGAAGGAGAGACCGTAAGATATAAAACCTCCCTACAGTGCACAGCTTTTCTCTGTCTTATTTTGGTTTTAGTTTACCCAATACCCTCGACATACACAGTGCTTCCCAGGGATAAATGGCATCTGTACTGTAGCAGCTTCAATCTGAATTTGATGTAATGTGCCCAGGTGTCTTAGTAAAGGACTAAAAAGTAGGATACTCAAGGGTCACAGTAATGCACGTTATGCACAAAGGATGTACTGAACCTCAAACTAGTGATTGCTGTGAACACCTGCATAAGCTCCTGCCAGCCTGGCAGAAGTGGGTTTTCCTTAATTTTTTGATTCTGGCAAGTTACAGACAACATCTCCCAGCGGAGATGCTGATGAGTAAATTCTTTCATTTACTTGAAGTAACAAATTTGCCAAGCGTGTCTTGGAGACAGAGATTTGAGATTAAGTGACAAGAGAACAATTTGGTTTTCACAAATTAGACATGATGCTTTTTAAAACATGAAGTGTGGTGGCATTTACATTATTTGCTTTCCATTGCACAATAGTGAGGTGTCTTTATAGAATCATGGAATGGTTTGTGTTGAAGGGACCTTAAAGCTGATCTAGTTCCAACCCCTGCCACGGGCAGGGACACCTTCCACCAGAGCAGGTTGCTCCAAGCCCCTGTGTCCAACCTGGCCTTGAACACTGCCAGGGATGGGGCACTCACAACTTCCTTGGGCACCCTGTGCCAGGCCCTCACCACTCTCACCATGAAGAATTTTTTCCTTATATCCAACCTAAATCTCCCCTGTTTCAGTTTGAACCCATCACCCCTTGTCCTGTCCCTACAGTCCCTGATGAAGGTCCCTCTCCAGCACCCTTGTAGCCCCCTTCAGACACTGGAAGCTGCTCTGAGGTCTCCACGCAGCTTCTCTTCTCCAGGTTGAACAGCCCCAACTTTCTCAGCCTGTCTTTGTACAGGAGGTGCTCCAGCCTCCTTATATGCAGTAGAAGGTGATTCAATGTATGTCTTATAATTTAATCAGAAAAATATGGGTGGGGTTTCCATATGGGCTTTGTTGTAGCCTGTGCAGAAGGAGATGTGGGTAACACACCACCCTTCCTTTCAGCACCAAAGAAGGAGGAGCTGTAAAGCTGTGGGACCAGGAGATGAAGCGGTGCCGAGCGTTCCAGCTAGAGACAGGCCAGCTCATCGAGTGCGTGCGCTCCGTCTGCAGAGGCAAAGTGAGTGAGCAGCACCCCTGCGCGTTGTTCGCGGTGGAGAAGGCTTCTGTGAAGTTATGGGAGGAGGCTTTGCCTGACTACCCAGTGTGTGTCCTTACACGTCTTCCTGAGTTCAGGAAGGGTTTTAAGCTGCATGAGGATCGCGTTTCTGACACTTGGGGCCTGCCTTTACAGTCAGCAAGGAAGTGTAGGGACATATTCCACCAGGGCAGGACCTTGTGTCCCACCGTTCTTTTCAAAGAGGAACTTGGGTACCTACTTAACAAGGTCTGCTTCCCATGAAACATGGGCACAGTTTGGGTGCTTCACTTGGGCAGAGTGGATCCTACCTTTGTTTTTTTCCTAAAGTCACAAATAGAACAAGTTACTGCTGAGAATTACTAGTTGACTTTAGGTTTTGGTAAAGTGGAAAACCACAGAATTAACTGAGTAATTTACATGCTAAAGTCACTTTTGCACATACTTAAATAGCACTTGTAAATGTTGTGAGTGTGTGATGATGCAGGAGCATTATTTCATAAGATGGGTACCTGTCCAACCTAACGCCACATGAAATCGTCTCTATTTAACTTCATAAATCAAGTCTCAGGAATTTGACATGCTCTTTGGTAACACCACCACTGAGGAACGTTTTGTTTCTAATCAAGTAGCCATTGACCAATTTCAAACTGTATCTGTTGATGCCTTTTCCATGTATTTGCAGTTCAGACCATGATAGAGTGGCTAAAGTAAGATGCAAGGTGCTCTTCAACAGTCTAACTGAGCCTAAACGCCTGTTATTATTGCCTAATATTATATTGTTACCCCAAAGGTATGAGAATCACTCTTTGCCACCTTGTATGTAAACACTCTGATCTGAAGTAAAATCCTTAAAGACAAGGTGCAAATCCACCACAGCCACTCAACAGTAGCACCAGAACATGGTATCAGATCCCAAGATGTGAAAGGGGCCGTGATTTACTCTCCTGCTTTTAAGATGCTGCATGAACAAGCTGTATAAATGAGGATGAGTTACCACAAATACTTCTGCAATACACTGGTGTTCACTGCTATGATCTGTTCTGTCTGTTACACTGGTAACATCTCTCATGCTTTTTTTCACCTACAAACAGGGGAAAATTCTAGTGGGAACAAAAGACGGAGAAATTCTTGAAGTAGGGGAAAAAAATGCTGCTTCAAACTTGTTGATTGACTGTCACATGGAAGGAGAAATCTGGGGCTTAGCAACTCACCCCTCAAAAGACATATTTATCTCTGCCAGTAATGATGGAACAGCAAGAATCTGGGACCTGTGTGACAAAGTGAGTATTGCTGAATTTAAAAGTATGTGATAAGAAATGGTCATTTCATGCAACCACGGGGTTTTCCAGCTGTACGATGCGCCAGCTACGTAGGCACCTTTGCACAGCCACGTAGAGAGAGCAGAGTGTTTCTCCATGGTTTGACATGGTTCTTCATATTCCCTGCTCTGTGGTGATGTGGAAGGGTGAGTCCTTGGTGAGGTTTCATTGTTTCACTGCTGCTCTTTCCAACTGCAAGCAGCCTGCAGAGAAACAGTTATGT
>NW_009913158.1:0-23946 GCF_000696875.1 Nestor notabilis | reverse complement strand
GGGACACCTTCCACTAGAGCAGGTTGCTCCAAGCCCCTGTGTCCAACCTGGCCTTGAACACTGCCAGGGATGGGGCAGCCACAGCTTCTCTGGGCACAAGTTTAAACACCCTCATGCTGATGGAGTATCTTTTGTTGTGCACAGCTTACTTAGATCTGAAGGCACAGGCTGGTGTGGATGAAGGAAGCATTTCAATTCCATGCCTGGAGAGTGGGTGACACAGATTGTCCTGTCACTAATACACAGCCCCTGACACTAAGCTTGTCTTGCTGGCCACATGGCTCCCTCCTCCCTAGAGCCTTTCTTTAGAACCAGTCACGTTCTTCCAGTCCTTCCAGTATCTGAAGGGGGCTACAAGGATGCTGGAGAGGGACCTTCATCAGGGACTGGAGTGGTAGGACAAGGGGTGATGGGTTCAAACTGAAACGGGAGATTTAGGTTAGATATAAGGCAGAAGCTCTTCCCTGTGAGGGTGCTGAGGCGCTGGCACAGGGTGCCCAGAGAAGCTGTGGCTGCCCCATCCCTGGCAGTGTTCAAGGCCAGGCTGGATGTTGTTGTGTATTCCAGGGTATCTTTTTTTTTCTGAGTCAAATTTTATAACAATAATAATTTTTAAAAATAACAAATAAATTAAACACTTTTAAAGAGTAACAGAGAGGTTTCTGCTTGTGGAAGCCTACAAAACCCTGTTCGAAATGCAGTTACCTGAGCTAACAGGGATCATTTTTAATATGGAAAATGAATAGATTATAAATCCAGTCAGATAGGTGAAAATGCAAGAGCATTCTAGTTTGTTTTCACACAGCAAATCAAACGGAACCCCTGCCCTGATCAGCAGCTGCAGAAACTACCAAACTCACCTTTCACACAAAATGGCAAGTTGATTTTCCAGCCTTTTCTGACAAATAGTGTCCCTTCTGGTGTCAAACTTGAAGTGACCCTGCAACACGAGCACACACGAACCTCCCATCCGAGCCTCACCTCTCTTTTGCAGTCTGTCCTGTGGCACATGCCTGGTGGGATGTGATTTTTGATGTGAAATGTCAGGTTTCTATTTAGAGGACACTCTGGACAATTTGATTTTAATCAGTCGGGGCCTTCCAGCCCGTGTGTTTGGGAGCTCTCCCTTGGCTGGGGGCTCTCCCAGGGCAGGGCTGAGCCTCTTGCTCTTGTGAACACAGAAACTGCTGAACAAAGTGAACCTGGGCCACCCCGCGCGCTGCGCCGCGTACAGCCCCGACGGTGACATGGTCGCCATTGGCATGAAGAACGGCGAGTTTGTGGTTTTGCTTGTGAACAGCCTGAAGGTGTGGGGCAAGAAGCGAGACAGGAAATCTGCCATTCAGGATATCAGGTAGGTCAGAATCTGAGCTGAAGCACAGCCCTCACTCAAGAAAAGGGTGGTCAAGTTCCACGCTGATGTTCACATTACTTATAACTCCATATTGGCTGAAAACTGACATCATGAAATGGATTTACTGGCCAACTACTTGCTTTATATATACCTATTTTATACCTTTACATATACACATACATGTAAAATTTATGTGCCTTATAGACCATATCTTGCATATTCCTGGGATTAATTTAGTTATATCCACTAGGAATTTGTGCACTGTGGAGCTGGGATTATGGGAATTAATATCACAGACCACTTTAAAATTGCAGTTCCTGTTGCTTTCTCACAGAGGAGTAGAGTTACTCTGCACATTGTGCTGTGTGCTTTATGCATTAACATCAGTTAACTACATGTAGTATCCTCCATCTTCCTCATCTGCTGAGCATCAAGGTTTGGTTTGGATTTAATCCTGCTGTTGATAGAAAGTTTTAGTTGTTTTCCAGTAAAAGAAATCTGTTCTCTTTTATTAACATGAGAAGCAAAGAAAGATCTTTCAGAGAAACAGTGACTTACTTACATCCCCATTCCATGTTTTACTGCGCAGGATCAGCCCAGATAACAAGTTTTTGGCAGTGGGTTCACAAGAACATACTGTGGATTTTTATGATCTCACTCAGGGTACAACCCTGAACCGAATAGGCTACTGCAAAGACATCGCAAGCTTCGTCATACAGATGGACTTCTCTGCAGACAGCAGGTACATTCAGGTATGTCTTGCTTGGTTGTATCTGGTGTGACTTCCTGCCATCAGACACAGGAACAATATGGAGGTGACAAAGGGTGAGGGAAGCTTTCCGAAGCTGCTCTGAACTTCAGGGTGCCTCTAAGTCTCCCAGGGTAGGCCAGATAACTCGGGTTGCCTTTAGAATGTTCATAGGGCCCAATAGTCCTCTTTCTAAATACTCAGGTCTTCCCCCGGGTTCTGCATCTCTGCCCATAGCAACAACACAGCTCAGTTCATTTACACCGAGGTTTAACCCGCTGCCATGAGCAGAGAAGAAAATTAACTGTATCCCAGTCAAAACCAGGCCACCTCAGTAGATTATTAGTGTGCTAAAGGAAAAGTGTTGTCTTGTTTCAAGGGAAAGGCTACAACACTGGCAAAGAAATTGTGGATTATACCAATAAAGAACCAGTTCTCCTCCTCCCTTTCCCCAGGATGGGCATTAATACGTGAGGTCTGCTTCTGACATTTCTGTGATTTAGTAAAATTGGGTTGAGATAAGCCAGAGTACATAACTGGAAGGAAATCTACCAACTGTGCAGCATGTGCATGAACACCTCGTTCAGTTATCATCCTGTAACAACACAGTTATTACTTCATACTGCATATAATTATAGTTAATTATGGAAAAGGAAATTTTACTTGTTGAGCCTGTTACTGCTGGAGATCATGTAAGTCTGGAGAATGCTGCCTTTCTTTATGGCAAAATTACCAGCTTTTTCCTTTCCTGCTCTCAGGTATCAACAGGTGCCTATAAACGTCAAGTGCACGAGGTGCCACTAGGGAAGCAGATAACAGATCCTGCATTGATAGAGAAGATCACCTGGGCCACATGGACAAGGTAAAACACTAAAGAGCAGTGTTCTGCCTGGTTGGGGCAGGTCTAATGCAGAATGAAGGTCAGATTGTGTAAACCAAAGGCTTGAAATTTCCCCAGGGCTTGGCACACCTACCAGAGCCCATTTGCAGCTGGCTGGAGCCTGTAGTAACTATTACTGCAGTAATGCTGAGGGCTATCATACAGCCACAGTGGCTTGTTGCCCTCACAGGGCTCTGCACCACCTCAAGCTCTGCTTTCACTGGCACACTGGTGCAGGCACTACCTTATCCCACACCAACAAACACAAGCAGCACGGGAGGCATGGAAACAGCAGCTGGTTGTATTAAGGAAGGAGTTGTAGGTATCATTAAAATGCATTCACTGACATGGGTTTATATGGGGCCTTCCCAACATGGTTACAAAACTGTGACTGTGCTCTTACTGTGCAAAGTGGAACAGGCCAAAAGCAGATCTGAGATCTGAGCGCGTGGTAATAGGGGTGGTTCGAGGAGAAGGTAAGTGAGAATCCTCCTACTCCCACTGCTCTGCTACCAAGCATAAGGATCTGCCACAAATTACTTGTTCCTAAGGACTCCTGACAAGACTGTGGGAGTGGGGCAGACACATCTGACGATAAATGTGCAGGTAAATAGGAATGATTATAAAGGAGCTTAATCTAAGGGAAGAACAGGTATTTTAGGAAGTGCTCTACATCCAAATAAGCATCCCCTCATTCCACAACTTACAGCTAAGAGAACATTGCTGTCAAAAATCCCTGTGGGAGGTTCCCTGCACGTCCATGAGGAAAAGAGGAGACTGTAGCTGCTTGTATAAAATGATGAGAGTGGTTCACAGAAGGTAAACCTCAGCATTTATGGATAGAGGGGTTAGATTTAGAGGTGATTTTGTGAGTCACACAAAGAAGATGTATTCTAGTGATGAGATCACGTTCAGTGCCATGATTTAGAGGGGAAAGACTATTCTAAAAGGCAGCAATTATTTACCACTGGGCTGTGTTGTCTCCCCATGCTGTGGAAGAGAGAAGCAGCCAGTAAGTCTTATGGTCTAATGCTCTTTTTTCTAACTTGTTTTTGGAACAGCATTCTTGGAGACGAAGTCATTGGAATTTGGCCACGAAATGCAGATAAAGCAGATGTCAACTGTGCATGTGTGACCCATGCTGGCCTGAACATAGTCACAGGAGACGACTTTGGGCTGGTGAAACTGTTTGATTTCCCATGCACAGAAAAATTTGTAAGTGGATATTTCACTTCAGTCTGAACAGCTTCATCTTCCCCATGCTCAGACTCCTTGGTGCATGGTTTTAAGGCATCCACATGTGGGGTCCAGTGGGCCGGCTCCAAGCAGGACTGGCTGCAGGAGCGTGGGCGCTGGGTGTCCCCAGGTGAGCAGCTTGCAGGTGGTGGAGTAGCCACCATCCAGAACCGGGGAGGGAGGAACACACAGCACCGAGCTGGGGTCACTGTGGGCTCAGAGCACCGCTACTGCTGGGGTGGGATTGGAGCTCCACGGGGCAGCTCTGTACCAGCCACTGTGTGTCCTTCCCCACAGGCCAAGCACAAGCGGTACTTCGGGCACTCTGCTCATGTCACCAACATCCGCTTTTCTCACGACGACAAGTACGTGATCAGTACGGGAGGAGACGACTGCAGGTGAGGCCTCATTTAGTCTGGAGATGACCCAAGATGTTGTGTGCACCCCTCAGCACCAAACCCACAGCGAAGCCTGCTGATAGGTGACAGCTTTAGCTTGTGTCTCTAACTCTGGAATTGCTGTATTTTAGGGTGACTTGCACCCAAATCCTGCCATCCTGGCACCACTCACAAGGTGATCTCTACTAGGTAAAACATCTTGCATTTGGGTTCCTGTCTTTAGCAGCATCTGCTTCTAGCTCCTTGTTTTGCCTCCTCCCTGTGGGCAGAGGCAGAGCAGACCTGGCACCGCAGTGGCCAGCACCCAGCTCTGAGGCTTTGGGCACCAAGAGGTAGCAGAAGGAGCCTCGGCTGGCACAGGAACCACACGTGTGTCTGAGGAACACTCAGAGCACTCAAAGACAGGTGGTGGGGTGTCAGTCACACAAAAATAACTGAGTAGCTCCTGCCCAGCAAAGGGTAGGACAGGAATTCCGGCCAAACACAAGGATGGACAGATTTAGAAAGACATTTCAAATAGCAGGAGGCTTCGCAAAAGGTGCCTGAAGTTTGAGGTGGGGTGTTTTGGGTGGGGTTTTCTTTCTCCCTGAAAGGACTGACAGTAAATGCACACACACACACGTGTGTGATTCCAGGCAGATTCCCCTCCACCCTCACTCCCCATGTTTAATTTGAGCTCCAGTACTGCTCAGAGAGGACACAACTGCTGAGCAAGACAGGGAGCAGAGGGTGAGGCATAAAAACTAAATGTGGTAAGACACGAACAATGAGAGACTTTTAAACAGCACAAAGTAGAACTAGAAAAAAAGTGGGTTTTTTTAAGAAAAGTGCTTTTTTCACTGAAAAGCAACAAGGTAGGAAATGAAAGGGCACAAATCCTGAAGGAGCAAGGGTCAGAGCGCTGCAGTCAAGAAGCAGGTATTTATAACTAACTTGAAAAATGCCAGCCAGAGACTGCAGGATTGACTTTGCTGCTTTCCAGAAGCAGAGACCTAAATACTGATGTATGTTTGCTGACTCCAGGCTCCCTGCTCCCTGCAGGAAGCCTGCAGCAGATACTGGTTCAACGCCCTGCACTCAATTGAACTAACTCACTGCACAAGATGGGTTGTTCTTCCAAATTAGCATCCATTTTTTTTTGTGCAATCATGCTGCAAATAAAGGACCACCCCCCAAATAGATGTTTTCATTTTCCACTTTCGGGGGGGAGGAAAGGGGAGGGAGAATAAGAGAGGGGGAAGAGGAAAAGGAGGAAGTGTTTTGCTTTGAGAAAGGGGTTGCACAGAGGGAGCAGGAAGCTCTGTCACGTCACAAAGCAGCTGCATGGGAACAAAGGCTGCATTTACCTCTGTTCTCACCCTGCAGGACACAAGTTACATAAACTCAGAAAAGCTCATCAGCTGCTACTGGCTGTTTGGCAGTAGTTACGATGAGGCTTTCGTGATTCAAAGTGTAACTACACAGAGTAAAGCAATGGCATTCCCAGGCCTTCACCGAACACACAGGCAGGAGCTGGTTATGATCCTGTAACTCACTCTCCTGAGAAAGGGATGCGCATCCCAGTCACCCCACAGCTCTGTGATGCTTCCCCTGGCATGTGGCTGATAAGCCCCAGCTGGATCTGTGTGTGTATTTAACACACAGCCCCTCCTGGTGTATGTTGTGCTGGTCCGTGAGCGCTGCCTCACTCCCTTTCCCTGCAGTGTGTTTGTGTGGCGCTGCCTTTGAAAGGAGCCTCTCCTTGCTGCTGTTACTGCCACCGCCAAGTGACTGCGCCAGCCTGGACAGCCACGACGCCTCGAGCCCTGCGGCTGCTGTGACCTCCCCCCGACGATGCTGCACGGAGACACTCCCAGTTACTCACAGACTTGACTGAATGTGACCTTGCGTTGATAGACCAATATCCCCGCGAAGGAAGACGTTTGAAAGGGAATCCTTCTGTAACCCGGGTAGGCCAAAGTGATGAACGGTTCACTCACAAAGCTGCTTTTGCCTAATACTGTGTTATCCAAACCCTGCCTGAGAAGGGAGCACACGGAGAAAACGCTGAGCCCTTTAATTTGCATCATTTCAAAATTTATGGCTTGATTTGTTCAAGGAAGTTGGTGGGGTTTTAACCACACCTGCTTAAAACTCACATTTGGTGCACCGAGTAAAGCTGCAGGCTTTGAGCGGGCGCGCTGGGGTCACGCTCCAGCTGTCAGTGAGCGAAGGAGCAAAGTATCATTTTTTTTAAGTCCATCTTATTTTTAAATATATATATTTGGCAAATTTTTCTATCCATGAAGTGCCTTTGAATAGTTTTCTAGTAGTACGGGCTACAGCCTTGCCTCCCACCACTTGCTTTCAACATACGGTGCTATAACTTTCACACAGAGGAGGGCTAACCATCACCACCTTTTCCAGCTGTGTACTTACGTCCATTGTCCCTGTTCTCTGCTTTGGGTTTCAACACCTTCACAAGTGAATTCCTAAATGTTTCCGACAGAGGCAGCTCTGTGCTGTTCTAAGGACAAATTCCTGATGGCATTACACCTCTTGGTAAACTGTTCACAACGTGCATGATGGTAGCGCGACCACAGCTGGAATGTGAAGCTTAACTCAAACGGTGAGTAGTGGGGGAGAGGCTTGGTTAAAGAGACCAGCAGTGAGGAAGCTGTTCCCAACGTGTTCCTACGCTCCCTGTTTGTCGGAAACTGTGCTTTAAAGGTAACTGCTTCCGCAGGCAGGGGCCATCCACTGTATTAATGGTGTGGAAGCCTCTGGGAGTCACTGCTGCCCATTCCCCCTGTGCTAGGAGGGAATTCCTGCAGGCATCCCAAGGAACGCCTGGCACTGCCCATGGGGCCAGCCTGTGGCTTCCACCAGGCACCCGTCCCTGCCGCTTGTGAGTAGAACAGAAACCCCTCCCATACCAGAACATTTACCTGTCCTTGAGAAAAGCATCCCCTGTGCTCAGTTTGCACTCCTGTTCCCATTATCACCACTCCTGTGGGACTGGGCTGTGGGATCTGGGAGAGGAGAGCACAGCAGGCCACGAGCAGGGGTCCACAAAAGGCAAGTAAAGCCCTTCAGTGCTTCTTAACAAGTATTTTGTCAAAACCAAAAACTCCAGGGACAGGGGAATTG
Organism: Nestor notabilis; assembly: GCF_000696875.1. Lineage (NCBI taxonomy): Eukaryota > Metazoa > Chordata > Aves > Psittaciformes > Psittacidae > Nestor > Nestor notabilis. Next base: position 16,201 of record NW_009913158.1, on the reverse strand, counting down.
GAAAAAGTTAAACTTAACTTTTTCCAATGAAAGTGGCTGGAAAGGAACGGGAAGCGTGGGCAACGGCAAAAGATTTCGGGCATGGAACAATGTCTGTATTTTGAAACCACCTTTCTTGTAAAAAGACTGTTTGTTAATCAAAGAAATAAAGGCCAAATTAAAACGTTTATAGACTTACATTTAGTGTTTGAAAAGAAGTGTTAAATAAATACAGTGCTTTAGCCCCAGGTCAGGGCAACACCTTTTTGAACTGGGGGAACTTCCTGACCACCCACTTCTGACACCCCCTGCGCAAAGAGGAGGCTGGTGGGTGCAACACCCACTTGAAGGAGTGGATCGATGTACACGTACCACACAAACGTGCTTCAGCAACCTCAAAGAATCACCTTTTTTAAAATTGAATTTATTAATTAATGCCTTATATCACTACACAGAAGATCAGTTTGTCAGATACACAACACGGCCCTATGCAGTCCTTGTTCTAGCAACACCTCCTTGCTGAGATGATGTAATCCTGGCAGGTGGTGATGTCAGCGAGCACCTTCTCTGCCTTCCTTCCACATGGATTGTATCCCGATAAAACCAGAATGAATTAATCAATGGTGATGTGAAAAGTAGCTTAAAGCAATAGTGTCTGTCAGGTAAACACTTAAATTTGTATGTTTCTATGGTCTGGCTTTACGTACAAAACATCCGTAAGTCACCACATGCGATACTGTAAACTAAAGCCCTAGTGCATGGATTTATTTTCCAATGGTCAGGATGCCATTAACTACAAATCTGTGTCCCAGATAAATCTGGGTACAAGTTTTCAGCATCCAGCTCTTAAATCAGATTCAACAAGTTGATCTGGAAAGATCACTGAGACTTTTGCTTTCCAGTGTCCTCCCAAGCAGACTGTGGCATCACACACTAATTGTCTCTAAAGCAAACCAAGGACCTTCGTTTGGCTTAGCAGGGTCTTAAATGTCTCCTTCACCATTTTCAACACCCAACTCATAACACTCGAGTGGCGGCAACAACCGGAGCCACAGGCAAGAGTCTGGGTGACAAGAACCACGTGAGCCATCAGGAATGACAGCCCTGGAACTGGAACTGAGCAAACTGCTTCACACTGCACGGACGGGAAGAACAGGTACTCACATCGCCCTACGTCTGACAGACTATTGCCACCACCATGTACAATGGATATTTAATCACGATGAGCTTCAACAAAATAAACACAAATAGATTCAATTTGCCTCAAGAAAGCAAAATGCCAACAGTTTCTGTCTAGAAGCTTTATTGATACTTGGGGTTTGGGTTGGTTGGGGGTTTTTTTTTGCCTTTTTGTTGGGTTTTTTTACATTTCACAATGCATTCCACAGACTTAGTTCAATACAGCTTAAACTGCAAGTGTAGAAATTCTCACTTACTTCTCGCATAACAAGGTTTTACGTTTCCCAACAACATTTGCAGCATCAGATACTCAGTCCACAGATTATCAGAGTTTGAGAGATGTAGAATTATTTGCTCAGAACCAACTACTGTACGTTTGTGCCACAAAGTGTACGCTTGTCTTTTTCTGTAGGTGTATGTGGAGGTTCCTTCCTTCATCCCCCTCTCGCTGTTTGTTTTAAACAGAGGCTAGTGTTTACACAGACAGTTTGGGTTTCAAGCTTGTGTGCTGCAGAGCTAGTCCAGCCACCAGTCAATTCTCTGAAGTACAAAGCACTGTGGAGCAGCTGAAAGATCTAAGCTTTGTGAAACACATATATATATATTTATATATATATTGGCAATTGATAAAACAATAAAATCACAATACAGCTATACTCATACCAAAAAGGCAAGATTTGTTTTCAAAACTTGCTAAAATGGTATAATTCTTCTAAAACATCTCAGTTTAGAAAATGGGCATCAACCTACACAGACCATACACCGTGCACACACTGCAGTGCCTCCGCTCCACCCGCACTACCCGGGAACGCCGCAGGGACTACCGCTGACGAAGCAAAATGTACAGCTTTCAACTCTTGGGTTAGCCAGTGCTGCTGCACACAGGATAGAGGAAGATGATTAGTTTAGATCCATACATAGCAGCTTACGATACTTAGGATGATGAAACACATGGCAGTCAAAACAGTTACTGTTTTTCCTCAAACACTGCGTTGCTAAAAAATAAAGATCTGTGAAATTGCACTGCAATGTCAAGGGGTTTGCTATTCCCTGACCCTCCCCGTGTAAATCCAAATGAGTAATTTTTTTCCCCCCTTTAAAGATGAACTTCCTATCGATAAGTTGCTTCAGGCTTTTTACTCAGTTTTGCGCTTCAACCCAGGGATCTTTGCTTGGATCCTGCGGGAGGGAACAGAACAGCATTTGAGTAAGGAACGAAAAGCAGGAGGTGTGAAACACACAGTCTTCAACCAGCACCACGCCAAGACAGCGCTCACAGCAACATAAAACCCAATGAGACAGCTCAATTCTTCTCCATTCCCCCCTCAGCTGCAACTGCTGAGGGCCCCGGGTTTCTCTGATGGGTTGAAATACGCAGATTTCTAAGTAATACAGGATTAATTTAGGAGCATCAGCAAGAAACGAGCTGATTCTGTAACCATTCCAAGTTTAAACAAAGGACTTCTTCCACCCAGGACTAGTGCACATAGTGCATTCGTTACACAGGAGCACCACAGGTACCAAGAACTCTAACTGCTATTTATGAAGTGACATTTTACTCACTTAGCCATGGCATCTTTGACATTCTTGTTCACGAGTCCCAAATAATGGTCAATTTGGGCCTGAAATCGAAGATGACAGATGTTACAGGCAGCTCTCACAGGTACTCCGCTGCGGAGCCCACCACACAACCCGTGGGCCACGTCCCACTTCGATGCCAGAGGGCCCGTGGCTCCAGCCACAGCACGTGCTAGTGTCTGCCCTGGGAACGGGGAGCAAGTGCCCACATCAACCCACCCCTGTCTTCTAGAGCAGTCACCAGTGGTTCCCCACCCCAGCTCACGGCCACCATGGGGGTGCACAACCAGCCTGGGCGCCCGGCACCTCCGGACACCACCACGGAGCAGGGAAGCGGCTTAGGTGGGCCGGGCCTGGTAACCCGCTTACACCCTCGGAGAGCAGCCCTCAGCCCCTCAAGAGGATTGTGGAGCCCGGGTTAAGCCACACAACTTGTCCCTCTCATCCTTCCCGCGGCCACAGGGTTTCCTCTCCCTGCAGAGCACCCTGCTCCCTCCTAGGAGCTCGCAGGAGGCTCCACCATCTGCTCTGAGCCTTTCTGCTCCCTCCCCAAGCCCCAGGTTCCCCCCCTGTCCCCGAGCAGCCTTGTTTGTGAAAGAGGAGAAGGAACTGCTAAGCCAGGGCTGGCTGCCCCCTCCTGCGCTGTGACCTGGGGCGGGCAGCCCCTGCTCCCGCCCGGCTGGCACTGAACCGAACAGGTCTTACTCCGGCTCCTTCTTGTCTCTTCCTTTTACACTCGTCTCCCCCCAGGAGAAGCGCCGGACGGAGCCGAGCGTCTCCCGCCTCCTGGTTTTGCCACAAGTACAGATTCCACAGGGTCTGTGAACCCTGAATATCAGCTCCAAAGAGGGTTCTGCAGCAATGTGCTTCCCGCAGGATTAATGCACCGCGCCGCTGCTTTGGTCCTGCCCAAAGCTGGATCAGGGCACAGGAGGTTAATCAGGCCTTTGCCATAACTGTTTGCTGGGGAAGCTTTCCCATGCTGCCACCGAAAGGGAGGAGGGAAAGCACACGCAGCCGGGCTCCGAAGTGAACCTGACCTCGCTGGCACTGCCCCCTGGCTAAAGGCCTATCTGCTTCGTAAAGGCTTTAAAGATTTTAGCAGATTGGACTGAGTTTTGGTTTATTCACTTGTGGTGTTGCTTCAACAGAGCCAATTTTGTGAAGCACTTAATGAATCACATCAAACACTCACCTGATGTCTCTCATAAATAACAGGAACACTGAAGAGCGAGATCAAAGCTGGAAAAGAGCAAAGCCGAGGTATAAATATTGACAGAAGGGCGGGTGTTCAGGTAACACAAACCCTGGCTTCCACACCTTGCCTTCGCTTTCCTAAAGGCACAAGAAATAACTGAGCCACATACACAAACAGTCGGCTGCTAATTTCAACCACCCTATAAAGGAGAAGCCAGGCTGGTCTCCAGGGCTCATGCACAGTACCCTCAGTGGTCACTGTGGGCTATGCACGTTCTTCAAAGGGGATGCCTCGGCTTCTGCCAGGGCCAGTTGGGTTCCAAGCTCTGCTCTGGGACACAAGAAACAAAACTGCCTTCCATGGGCGAGGGGCAGAGCCAGCCGCTACCTCCCCCAGAGCCCCCGGCTAACCCCGACAGGGACAAGCACAAGGGAATGTGCCTTCAAACGATACAATGCCTGAGTTCCCCGAGATTGCTGGTTTAACAACAACACGGTTCAAAATGATCTGTTCCAGTGCTATCAGCGCCCCAGAGAAAGGACACCGAGCTACCGCATCCTGCTGCGTGCTCCAGAGCACAGGACCAGCCCCACGGGGCCCAGCAGACCTCCGTGCTTCCCCGGGTTACGTACTGAACGTGGTTTCAAACACTTACCCAGAATCAGCAATGTCAGACCATTAAACAAGGCACCAACATAAGTGAACACCCACATCAACACTGCAAACTGAAAAGAGAAACAGCGTGTCAGCCCACGGCCTCCCCACAACACACTGCTCAGAGCCTCAACCACACACCTCCAGCTAGAACACCCCAAACCCCCTTCACCCTTGGATGTCTCATGTAATTAGAGAGGAGTGACAAGAAGGCTGAAGGGCTCAGTAACGAGACATGAGGTCTGGGTCATGGGCTGAATTCAGCCCAAGTCAGCAGTGACCACAAGCTGGGAGTACCCGATGGCTGCTCCACACCCTCTGCCTCATCCAGCACTTCCAAATCCATGCTAAACAGTGATGGGCAAATGCAGCTCCTACCTCCCACCCTCCAAAGTGATGGAACAGGAAAGGAAGTGAGGTTTGGGGGCTGGTGTGTGGCAGAGCCAGAAGCCGGTCAGCTTTTGGTGTAGCAGCCCAGCAGGATCCAAGCACCCACGGATCACAGTCACGCTCTGGCTCAGCAAAGGTCCCAGTGAACACCGACCAGGGTAGGCAGGTTTCTGTCACCTCTGGAGGCAAACCTCTCTGGAGGTACACGGCAAGGTTGGGTTGAGGGACTTTTCCCTTTAAAAAGCAGGAGGTTTGGGTGCTAAAATATTCACTGAGGAGTCAACAGCGCCAGGCAATGGAAGCCGGCTCCAAGTCGGAGGCAAATTCAGAAGCAAAGATGTCCCTTCTGTTCACAGACACCTAAACCCCCTCACCACCGCTGTAACTGCTGGCTTCGCCCCAGCACCCACTGAGGGCACTCGCACAGCTCCTCCGCTCGCCCTGCACGAAGAAGGGGGCTTTGGGGCCCCCGTGCTCCAGCCAGGTGGAGCGTGTCCCGAGCACACCTCTGACCTATGGCGGGGGAGGCAGCCCGCGCTATTTCTGTGCAGGGCTCCTCCGCAAGGAGAAGCAGCCCAATTCTTACAGTGTCGCAGAGCCCCCGAGGAGCTGAGCAGAAGCCAGGGCCTGGGTGTCACCAACAGCGGATTTACCAGTGCCTGGCTCTGGGTACACACGGAATCACACTTGGCTTGTGCAGAGACCTCCCAACCCTTCATCTCCTGAGCACTCGGCTTGTTTTGTGTGCAAGACACTGAACAGCCAGTGGAAGGTGCCCCTGCCCGTGGCAGGGGGCTGGAACTGGACGAGCTCTAAGCTCCCTTCCGACCCAAACTGGTCTTTGATTGTATGAATCTACTGAGTGAAGGTGAAGCACTCTGATAAGCAGGAGACCAAGGTGAGGAGAAGGTGGGTACAACGCACTGGAAAGAAAAGCTGCATGTTGAAGGCCTGTAGGAGTGGGCAAGGATCTACCCTGCTGCTGAGTCACACTCAAGTTACTTATCCAAACATCCAATTTTAGCTTATCCTAAGATGTAAACTATCCAAACCAAACAAGATCAACTGCCACCAGCAAGATAAGGGCTCGACAATCAACACAAGTTTAACTGTGTGACCCCTGTAACAAACTGAAGTTACTTCAGGAGCTTCATTCAAAGCAGCTGATCCCATTGAAACTTCAGGAGGATGAACTGCGAACGATGCAGTTCTTATCTCTCAGTTCCTCCCTGGTGTGACGCAGGCAGCGCCCGCAGCACAGTTACCCCGCAGGCAAGGCTGATGTTGCCATCGACTGAAGGGTTCTGGCAGGGTTATCAAGCAAAACACAGCTCATTGCTCCAGCCTCCCTCATGATTCATTCAAACCTTGGCCCAGTTCTGCTCTGCAATGTCAGGGCGAGCGCCGCTGCCAGCCTCTGCACAAGAGACTTCAGCAGAGCCAATGCTCTCCCTGCACAGCAAGTCTGGACACACAGGACATCCCCCTGCCCAGCGAAGGGAAGGACGTCAGCAACTTCTAGTACAGCAGAAAGACCCCCAAGCCTGTGATCATCCAGGATGATTTTCCTGCAGGCTTTGTGTTCCGTATACGGAAGGTGCCAGCTTCCAAGCACACACATCCTGCAGCCATCCATCCACTAGTCTGGAGAGGGCTCAGGGGGGACCTGATCGCTCTCTGCAACTGCCTGACAGGAGGATGGAGCCAGGAGGGGGCTGGTGGAGAACCACCCATGAGGTGAGCTCTGAGTGATGCTGCTGATGACTAGGACCAAGTCAGAAAATGCAGAAGGTAACTGCATGAATCAATCCCAAAGTCCAACCATTATCAGCACTATCCAGTCCTATTCAGTAAGCACTGAATTCATGGTCCAAGAAAGATCAAAATCCAGGAGTTAATGTTTGGCTGACACGGGCTTTGCTCCTCTGAAGGCCTGCCCTGAGCAGCATCGTGACTGCACGTGCAGCTTGTAATCCCCTTCGCTTGCTCATACTGGGTGGAAGTGGGAACCACTGAGCCCCACAACACCACCTTCCTCTACCATGTCCGTACAAGACACCTAACTGGAAAACTGGGGATACCAAAGCAAATGAAGTGCAGCCAAAACCTCAGACTCTCCTCCCACAACTCCTCCCCCTCTCTTCACACACTTCTGTCAGTTAAAACACTGCTCGGGGATTAAGTGGCGCTGATCTCAACCCACCTTTACATACTGGTGTCTGGTTGTTGTTCTCCTTAGAAAGGAGAATGCAGAAAGGCTTACCTGGGACACGTCTAGGCACTTAAAGCTCTGAGATGAAAAAGAAAGCAGAAGGCAGCCCACGATCGACCTACAAAGATAATGCTGCTCTTCCCACATGCTCAGGACCAAGGGAAAGCACCAGGCCCAAGCTCAGCCTGAGCGTTAGTATCTGCACACCAGCGAACCCCAGTGTATGCCATGGGTCTGCGCTGAGGTTTTGCCTCCCTCACTCAATGATTCCTAACTCCCCAGTACCCAAAGCATACCACGATTTAATGGCAAATCCAGGGATGTCCATGTATCAGTTTGTTTAGTATAAAATGGTTCAAATGCAGCAAGGAGCTCAGCCTCTCCAAGCACCAGCTGCCCGGTGCCAACGGCTGCGGCAGCACGTTGCTGCTGAGCAGGACAAAGTGCAGCTTCTCCCGAGCTCCCTGGCAAAGGCTCCTCTGGAATTGCTCCTCCCGAGAGTGCTGCCTAAATATTTACAGTCCGTTTTAAGACCTCCATGACTGAAGCATTGTTTAATAAAGAAAGAAAATGCTTAACAAGACGGATTTTACAGCCAGGACTATTACACACAATAACCTGACCCGCAGACATTTTCTGCATTAAAGCTCTCTAATTATACACAAACATGCTGTTTCCTACAGTGAAGATGTTTAAACTACACGAGCCAAGATATTTCTATTTCGTGTTTAACCAAGGCTGCTGCTGTATTCCCTTAGACCCCAGCATCTCCATCATCTCCTCGAGCACAGACTCTTCAAATCAGTAACTTGTGCTCGTGAACTGTCCTGACATTCGCTGGTTTCAGATAAGGGTTTGCTCCCAACTACCATAAATTAGACTCATTAACCTACATCAAACGTTTTAAATGTCAGAAGAGGGGGGAAATGAATTAGTTGAGCTGAATAAACATGTCTTTCCTATAGCCCACAGTGTTTTAGAAGTGATCGGAGTGCCTTGAAGGCATTCTGACTGGAATTAATTCTGCTTCCCACATAATCCCTCTGCAAGGCCTGATTTTCTAAACAGTGTCAACTGAAACAGCAGTTGGCTGTCCGTCCACTGCTTCCTTTTCCTTCCCTGCAGGGATTGGGATCTCTCTAAACAACTCTTATAACCCAGATGAAGGAACGTATCACAAAGGGCTTAATTATTAAAGAAATACAAGTGACCTTGTTTTCCCGTGCTGGTGTTTAGTCACATCTGAACATGACTTCAGCAAAGTAACCTTCCTTTGAACAATGAAACTCAATGCCCTCAAAAAAACCCACAATAGACAGAGAGCATGTTCCTTCCCTCCCTCACACACCAAGTTATCAAATGCATTTCTAGCTGTGTAACAGTAATTCTCAAGGCTGTGGCCTTGAGATGCTCCAGAGATGAATCCCAAGTACTCAGTCCCTTAAGCATGAAGGTGAAAGGCAGCTTCATACAGCCCAGACTGATGGGCAGTGGTGAGAGTGTTCATTTAGCCATCAAAACACATCAAAACCCAGGGCTAATGTCCCATCTCCTCTTCCCTTTGGAGGAAATGAGTCTGTCATGAACAGCAGAGCCCAGGTAACAACCCCACAGCCCCATCACCTCCCCTGTCTCCAGAGGGACAGGACTCACTGCAGGAGACTTGCATCAGGTGCAACTTTTCCAGCACAAACTCTGTTTAAGCCGGAGCACAATGAGGAACTGGATCAGAAACTCTGGGTAAGATCCTCAGCTCCGCCTCCCATTACTATGGCACAAACCTAACAAAGACTTTACAACCTTCCTTTTCCTCCCCCCTCCCCCAATCCCCACAGCAACTCAAAGGACTTTACAAAGCACTGAGTAAGGGATTTACTTTTCCCCAAGAAGATTAAGCAAACTGAGAAAGAAGCGGACAACACATTGTACTTGGTAAAGGAAACAACTGTTTGAAAACAAAGAAACACTATTAGCTTGAGAGGAGGGAATATAATCCTCACAGACCAGAACTGAAGGGTTTGCAGCCAATTCTATCATTATTATGCACTGCCAGTTCTGCTCTGCCACCTCTAATAAGTAAAGTGCTACCTGGAGCTATCGAAGGTATCCGTTGGGCAGCACTGCACGCTTTAGGTACAGTAACTTGCAAACCCCACTTCAGTGATTTGCAGGACTAAAAGCAGCAGATTTCTGCTGTTCAGCACCAGAGAGGTGTCAGACCAAGCTACACGCAGCCAGGGATTATGTTAGTTTTCCATTCGTTATTATTATACTGGCAAAATGAAGTGGAGCTGAAGTTATCCACTGTTACTGCAGGCAGCACTTGATGTTCAGCTCAGCGTGGCCAACAGAAAGCTCTACTTCTTGACAAACAAAAAGGCTCATTACTTCCAACACCCAAACAAAGCCTCCTTATTTACTCACACAGCGCTAAAACTGCTATTGTTCCTCCACGCTCCTGAGGACTAGTGGGCTTTGCTAACCCGGGTCAGCAGGGGACCTATTTACCCAAGGCTGCTGCACCTACACTGGAGCAAACTTACCTTCAGGGAATCAACTAAGTCATCAACTAGGAAGAGACGTCTCAGCTCTTTGACTGTGCCATTAATGTGACCAAGCACAACGTTACTGTACTTCTGAATAAGCTCTTCAGACACAGCTACATCAGACTCCAAGTAAGCCCTGCAAGAAAGAAGAGCTTATGAAACTTCACTGTAGGAGTGCTGCCAAACAGTATCAACAAATGTTATATATATAACACCAACATGTGTTCTTTTTAATCCTATAAAGGGAAAAACCTCACTGTATAAGGAATGCTAAAAACAGTTCTTACAGTTAGCGACAGCAGTTCTTTTAAGAGAAAGACATAAGCTCCTATCTGGGGAAGTGTCCTTTCTACCATTCCGAGGCTTTCATCTGTAGTTGCAGTGGCTCCAGCAATTTAGATTCTTCAAATAGAGATTAATTTACCTAATTTGCCTGGTGGAGGAAGAAGCAGCAATGCAACACATCTGTAAAGGGCAATCATAGTTACTGCAGTTACTGAGCTTTTGTTTAGGGGGGATTCTGATTTGGGGTGAAAAGCTGAAAAATGCACATTGGGGCTCCTATGTCTGTCACTTAAGGCCAAGCCAAGCACAGCTTGTGGCAAGTCCAAAACAAATGAAACACTTCAAACAGTAACTACAGCTGGCAGCCATTTCAAGGCTGCATTCTTCTATCCATGCTTGGCTCCACTCTGCACACCCTCCCCAACTCATCAGCATCGGTACCTGAACCACAATTAAATCCACCTCATGAATGTGCTCTTCACTGTCTAAATTCAAGTAAGAACATCCTTATAGGTGAAGCTATACAGATAAAAAGCAGCCAAGTATGTGGGACAAGAATGTCTGGGAACTTCATGAGTATCAGTGGTTTTAGAAATAAACTGCAGTAAGAGCACAGGTAGAACAAGTCTTGCTTCTTCTTGCTAAGAAAGAACTGGGAAACCTGGAAATGCTGTTTGGGTACCCAACAGCACCACTGGGTAGCCAGAGCAAACAGGATTTCAGGTGGGAATTATTCACCCTCATGTGGGTGAATAAGCTGGGCCATGCAAGGCCTTGGTGGGCTAAACCAAACCTTAAGTTTACAACAGAGAGAATTTCCTACTGCTGTACTGAATGCTGCTGCCAATTGTTCAGATGCAATCCTGTAGCAGATCTAAGCTTGAAAGCAAATACTCCTTTCCCAGAGTTTTGTCCCTCAGCTGGTTTAGGCACAGGCTGGGTTCCATGGGTAAATGAGCCATCACACAGAGTCAGGGAGGAATGGAGGTAAACCCAAAAAACCCCCCTCTGCCTTACTGAAGATGAGAGGAAGAGAACAAGAATGACTGGAAACAGCACAAAATTCGTTAAGAGCTGTAAATAGGAATGCAAGCAGGAGTTCCAGAAAGGCGGAAGGGAAGGCGAGATGGAACCGCTTCACTGATTAATGAAGGGAGAGAAGCAGGTCTGAGCAGCGTGGGGCAGGGCTGGTGTGGAAACAGGAAACAGGCACTCTTAGGAGTGAAACACATTAGTTAAGTTTCTCTTAAGATGCAGCTCTGCAGCATCGGGCACCACTGCACTCCACAGAGGAAAGGAGGAATACCATGGGTCCCATATTCCCACACTGCAGGGATGTGCACGCTTGAGACGCCCCAAGGACTTAGCTCATCACTTAAAGCAAAGAGCTGAGGTCCTCTTCAAGGACCTCAGTTAATCCTATGATTCAACTCCTGAAGCCATAGAATCTGGAACCCAAGTTTCTGGATTTCTGACCTGGGCAGGCTGCAATGAACCTGGATTCTGCTGGTGACAAGGCAGCCCGGCGTGTGGAGAACACAGCTATGCTGCTACACAAACCCCACAGACTTCAGCAGTACTCAGAAGAAAAGTTCCAAAAAAATAAAAGTATCCCCTGCTGCATTTCTTCTGATTTTTGCTAAATAGATTGTACTGGAAGGGCTGCATCTCCTGGGAGTTCTTCTAAATTTAGTCATCTGCCACTGGTTCACATTCCGAAGACTCTCCCATTCTAAAATACACTGGAAGTATTGTGTATTTCTTCTAATGGAGTATTATATCACTCCACTAGATTGAAGTATTTAATTTTTTCAATGCAACTGAAGATGCTCCAGCACATTCCCAGGGAAATCCCCTGCACCAAGCACACAGTTCCTTTTCTTTACCACCGTGTCTGCCTGCTGAGGAAAACTGAAAGAGGAAGAGTCACAGGCTGGGCATTTTCCAGTACACACAATATAGATCATTATGCAACATATTACAGCCTATGTCATCCCCTGCTCCTGTCAGCACCAATTCTGCTGCTGGACAGCACACTTTTTGTTAACGAAAGGAAGACTCTCACCTGAACGGGTGGCCTTCATCGGACTTCTGGATTGCCTGGATAACTCCCTTGTATATCCTAAAGCTGATCGTCACCGAGAGCAGGGCCAAGGCAATGTAAGCTGTCACGCTCACGATGCTGAACACTGTTAATGAGAGCAGCAGGAACAAGCTGGCACCAAACACCACTCCTGTCTTCTTTATGTCTCGCCAGTAAAGGAGGTCAACAACTAGAATTTGAAGAAGGTAAGAAATTAGAACAAGAAGCCTTTTGCATCCATATGAAAACAGTAAAACACGATTCACTTGACTGCTGAGAGTCATCAAGAATGGAATTTGCCATCTCACTGTCACATCAGAGCTGAAATGACAACTAGGAATAGGTTATTTTAGCACTGGTTCTGCACTGGACTTCCGATAATTTGGATTATTGTTATTAGGATTACCTCAAAGGTAATTGCTGAAGTTTAAGAACAACTCTGCCCTTAAGCAATGTCAGAATTAATCTCTTTGACTACTCTGCTGTGTTCTGCACCAGAATCACAGCAGTTCCTGCTTCATTTCATTCTATTTTTGTGCCTTTTGTGGAGGTCACTCACCGAGATTGAGTCCAAGTCCCTGCTAGGGCAAATGACAAGACTCTAACAGATCTCTAAGCCATTATATCTTTGTAAGTCTGGTAGAGGCAAAGGCACTGCTCAAAACCTATTAACAGTTCATTTTGTTTCCTTTTGCCCAAAGACATTCCCATGGGAGTGTATAGTGTTGATTATGGGGTGACAGACTGAGCCATCCAGAGGGAATAATCTCACTGCAATTTCAATCCAGGCTAAATCTGTTGCACTCCAAGGCAAAATGCTTCATTTGTAAGCCAAGCTTAACGTCTTCCTTAAGCAACCCTCATGAGAGCACACAATACTGTGCCATTTTTAGCATCACTGTTTAAACTACACCCTTGCCCAGGTCATAGGTAATGGTTTAATGCACCCACTGCACATTTGTTTGCCTTGAGGTGCTGCTGCATCTGGTCGATTACCCCACTGCACTCATGAGCTCTGGCAAACACCCTTCTCCATTGCCAAGTACAGAACTGGGGGCAGGGGCATCTGGTCTGGTTTTACACTTCACAGTCAAACTCACACTTCATCATTTCTACTTCCACAGCTGACCAGATTTTCACAAGCACAAATTCCTCTTCTGCATCAAACCTGCTTCTGAACAGCAATAACGTGTTAGCTGCAGAACTCAAGGCACAGTAAATTACTGCTACACCACAGGGTTAGTAATCCCCTCTAACCCTAAACATCACCAAAGTTAACTGTAAAGTAGCACACCACAATTCAGAACATGTTCTTATTCTGAATGACTGTATGAGAAAATTAAATGATCTGTTACTGCTTACAGGATGAAAACGTGGTAATGCACCAGTGTCAAATACTCAGTAGCCTCTGCACGGCAAAGCCTGCATAATCCCTTTGTAGGTACAATGTGAAAATGCCACTGGGGCTATGGTGCAATTTCACAGTGTTTCAGAAGCTGGAGTCCTTTTCTAATGATTTCCTTAGGGAAAATGAAGGCGCTGGGAAGACGAGAACCTGGTCAGAAACCTCAAGCTGCCATTTTCATATTGTCCTGGTTTTGGCTGGGATAGAGTTAATTTCCTCCTCGTAGCTGGCACAGTGCTACTTGGATTCAGGATGAGAATAATGCTGACACACACGGATGTTGTAGCTGTTGCTTACCCTGACCATGGACTATTCAGTCTCATGCTCTGCCAGTGAGGAGGGGCACAAGAAGCTGGGAGGGAGCAGAGACAGGACACCCGACCTGAACTAGCCAAAGGGGTATTCCATAGCACAGCACATCATGGCCAGTATATAAACTGGGGGAGTTGGCTGGGAGCTGTGGATCACTGCTCAGGTCAGGCTGGGCATCAGCCAGTGGATGGTGAACAACTGTGTGGTACCTCGCTCCTCTGTCTCATGTTTTAGTCCTCTCACTTTCCATCTCCCTTTTCATTACAATTATTACTATATTTTATTTTATTTCAATTATTAAACTGTTCTTATCTCAACCCACAGGTCTTATCTGATTTCCTCCCAATTCTCCTTTATCACAATCCAATACTGCTGTGGGAGGAGCAAGCCCCAGCCCTCCACCACCCTCAGTCCCACTGCTTCCCCCTGCCTGGCTTTCTGTCTGCTGCTGACAACTGCTGCCCCCCAAAAGTAGAATAACAACAAAGCAGCAGCCAGATCAGATTCTGGCTGTGGTTCCCCATGTGACTCCACCAACATATGGGGTGAGAGATAGAGCAGACAGCTGAAGGAGGCGACGCTCCTGCTCCAACAGCACCAATCTAAAGTCCTTGTCGCACTGAGGCCCAGCCTACCCGTGCACTCTGCTGACCTGTTACTCTGCTGGCTCCCATCGTGTTACAGAGCTGCTGTTCTCCCTGTCAAACCAATGAAGCTCTCAGCAAGACAACTGTAATATGTGCAAAAAATCAAACACAAAAATCAAGCCATTGTAAAATTCCTTTTGTATGGGCTATACTCCCCGAATTTAACATTTTATTTGGTTTCTTTGGCTTTGCTTCTAACCACCGAAGTGTGTCTCTGTGCACCTTCCATGAACCAAGTTTAGCAGCTAAAAGGAGCTTATGAACCAAATTGTGAGCTTGACCTAAAAATTGCTGTAAACTGTAAGCCTAAATTGAGCTGCAAGTATCTATAACACTGAAGGGGGGGGGATATCAAAACCAGTATTGCAAAAAAAAAGAATTGGTGGGTTTTATGCCCTAAATCATGCGAGACATCTTTGAAAGACTCATTTCTTCCTATTTGCTCCAAATACTGAAACTATATTTAGTTTCAAACGCTGCAATTTGAGCATCCACACGGTGATATTTGGGTGCTGCTCCTGTATCGTGTGACATGCTAGGCATGAGCCCCACTCCTCTCCGCTTGCAGAGAGCTGTAGTTGGATAAATGAGATACTCCCTCCTCCCTAACCCAGTTTTACAGCCTCCTCACTGCTACGAGGGTCTTACTGCTTCACAGGAAATCACTTACTACAAGCAGGAAGGTGTTGTACCTGCACCCAGGCGGAAGGAAGGTGAAGACAATCATTCACCTGTATCCCGGTTTCCAAGACAGGAGATACAAAGGTAAATGACTGTAATTAAAGCACCCACAAATGGCCTCCAGCGACCCTTTTGTTCTCAGTTATCAACATGAAAAAGGCCCACGCTGGGAGCCCCCAGAGCAGAGTTACACTGCACATGGAGCACTTCTCAGTGTCTCCCCTCCCCACCAAACCAGCCTCAGTTTACGGACACCCGGATGCGGTTTCACTGCGAATTCCTCCAAGGGAAAGTCAGTTACAAGTCACTGGAAAACCGAGGTGCGGTTTTAAAGAGAGCAATGAAAATGATTTATGAACGAGGAAAGTGATTTACAAACCCCACGGAGCAGGCACAGGTGCGAGCATTTCTTTGTAAAGGAAAAAGGAAGATCGGAAGCGTTACGAGGAGCAGCTTTCTGCCTTTAAACACAAGCTATTCACTGCAGATCAAACACAAACCAGAAAAACACCCCCCCCGCACCCCAGTTCTCAGGAATTGGTGCCAAGCAGCCTCCTTCCTCCTGGAAACCGCTTTAACCTTCGCTTTATACCACCCGAACTACAATCTCCTACATTGAAAGCAAGTACCCCAGGCCTATTCTAAAGCAAGAACAGCTGCCTACATTTGGTAAGCACGAACTGTCACTTGGCACGTCTAAAAATAGCTCCGCTAGCATCCGTGCCTTACATGCACAACTCATCCCACTACATTTTGCTTTTAAAGCGAGTGCCGCGACAGCTTTATCGCCGTATTCACTGTATTTTAAAGCCTTCTCTTTCTATTTCACAGGCATTTCAGTTAAAACCCAACAGTCCGTACAGTGACAAAACGACAACAAGTGGCTTGATAGATTTAGCTTGAGAACGCTCTTAATAAACAGCGGAACCAAGCGCCCCTCGCTCTTATTGAGGCGGGGATTGGAAGGTTCAGGCTGAAAGCGACTCTCGCTGGCAGCTATGAGAGAAAAGGAAGGAAAAGGGACTGACCCATTCTGGCCTCCATCTTGAGCA